>NW_027331960.1:1389961-1592924 GCF_048418815.1 Hemitrygon akajei | reverse complement strand
TGAGATTAGGCCAGTCAGTGTAGTGTCGTCAGCAAGTTAGCAGATTGGAGCTGTGGGTGGCGACACAAGTCATGATATGCAGAGAGTAAGGAGGGGGCAAGGAGACGCCCCTGTAGGGTATGTGTGCTGGAGGTCAGAGAGACAGAGGTGAGGGAGCCCACTCTCGCGGTCTGACAGGAAGTCCAGGATCCAGCTACACAAGGCAGGGTGAAGGCCGAGGTCTTGTTGATACTTCTCGCCTTCGTATGGCTACTGCTCTGCCCATGACTGCAAGGAACTGCAGAGAACTTTGGAGAGCGGAGAACATCAGAGAAACAAGCCTCCCCTCCATGGATTCTTCCTACACTTCCCCAGCCTCGGAAAAGCAGGCCATGTACTCAACGATCCTCACAATCTGGACATTCTTGCTGCAAAACCCGCTCCCCCATCGGGGAAGAGATACAAATGCTTTAAAGCGCGTACCACCAGGCTCAAGGTCGGCTTCCTGTCTGTGGTTATAAGCCAAATGAATGATAAAATGGACTCGACCTCACAATGTAACTCAACGTGACCCTGTACCAGATGTCTATCTACACTGCACTTTCTCTGCAGCCATAATGCTTTGTTACAGTTATTGTCTTGTCGTATATCAACTCAATGTACTGTCGTAATGTATTGATCTGTGTGGCTGGTACGTCGGGCAAGATTTTCACTGTCGCTCAGTACGTGATAAGAATAAACAATATCCCCATTTTAATTGTGTGGAAATATTAGACAGACTGAGCTTCTGCTTTGGAAACTCAGAAGGAAACTTAACTGACTGTTGTAATTTCTGAGGAATGCAAATAAGTAGAAAAGGCTTCAATCTCGCATTACGATCCGCGGTAACTGGGTTCAGGCGACCGGTGGTGGGTCTCCCATATCAATATCAGGATCAGGTTTAATAGCACCGGCATATGTCATGAAATCTGTTGTCTCTGCGGCAACAGGAGAACCTAATTCATAACAATAGATTTTAACAACTATGAATTACAATAATATACATATTAAATCGTTAAATTATATAAGTAGTGCAAAAATAAACATAAAAACTAAACTCTTTTAATTGTGTGCAAATTCTGGAGCAAAGCTTAACTGAACTGTCCACATTGATGAGAAGCTCAGAAAAATAGTAAAGGCTAAATTCTCATATGAATGGGTCAGGCATCCAGAAATATTGGCTGCACTTTGGCAGAGAGAAACAGTGGAATAGACCATAAGACCATAAAATATTGGAGCAGAAGTTGGCCATTCGGCCCACCGAGTCTGCTCCATCATTCAATAATGGGCTGTTCCAATTCTTCCAGTCATCTCCACTCCTCTGACTTCACCCCAAATCCTTTGATGCGCTGGCTAATCAAGAAACTATCTTTCTCTGCCTTAAATACACCCAATGACTTGGCTTCACAGCCACTCATGGCAACAAATTCCACAGATTTACCACCCACTGACTGAAGTAATTTATCCGCATCTCTATTCCAAATGGACGTCCTTCAATTCTGAAGACATCCCCTCTTGTCCTAGTATCCCCTACGATTGGAAATTTACTTTGCCGTATCTAATCTGTAAAGGCCTTTTAACATTCAGAATGTTTCTATGAGATCCCTATTATTTTCCTGAACTCCAGGGGACACAGCCCATGAGCTGTCAGACCCTCTCATATGGTAAACCTTTCATTGCTAGAATAATGCTAGTGAATCTTCTCTGAACCCTCTACAATGACAGTATATCATTTCTGAAATAAGGATCAAAAAACTGCGCACAATAGTCTGTGTGATCTCACGAGTGCCTGACAGAGCCTCACCATCGCATCCCTGCTCTTAATTCAACCCATAGAGACTCTACACCTTCCAATCATATGTCATCTCCTTCCAATGATTTAATATTGTACACAGCGCCACACCACTTCCTGTGCCTACTCACCTCTCTTTCAGATACACCGTACATCGTTGGACTTTCAGCTCCCAATGGCAGCCACGCTTTAGGACTAGATAGAGAGGTTGTGGAGGGCTATAGTATCTGGTTATCACAATGCCATAAATACAATATAAATGTACAAGCGATAGGCTTGCTCCGCGGCTGGAGATTCTAAATTGGAGAATGGCGCTTTATTCACAAAATCCTCATAGCCCACAGTGACTGTGCACTGATCCCAGCAATGGAACCCGCCACTGCAGCCCCACAGTGCACTACGTACTGATTGCAAAGCTACGAAATTGCATGCGAATAGCCTCCCCTCCCCCAACTCCACTCTTTTCTGCGGCACCCACAGACTGGGACATCTCACATCTCGCTGCCTCCGCCAGGACATTAAACTATGAACAACTGTGGTCAGGGACTGATCTCTGGGATTCCCCAAACGCTGCCTCCTTCCAGTCTGAAAACGACCCTCTCATCCAGCCACACACTACCGGCAGTTTATCGATCTCCAACGAAAAAGCCTAATCACGTACTCCTGAGGTTCAATACCATGCTGACTCTGACTTTACCACCGACAGATACCAGAGGGACATAATAATCTGAAAGTCTCTAGTCACAGCCGTGTAAATAAAATGTGATCGCAGTAGGTGTGTGGCGCATGCTCAGAATGCGAAGGAGATAGACAAACCGAGCCAGGTCACAGACTGACGAAGGGGAGCAATGATCCATTTTGATACAGAGGGAAGCAGAGTGTTTAATATTGTGCCTGATGTCGGAACTGTGGCCAGTTAGAAGATAAAGTCTTGTTCCTCCAAACTGTTTTGAGCTATGACAGTGTTTTTTTATCAGAAGGCACCATGGGTCTTAAAATTACCTGAGTTGAAATGTTGCCCTTCACCCACTGACGTGTTTTGTAAACTTTTAGCAGTGTAGAAAAGTCAAAGGATTTGTGATTGGGAACACAACAGGAATTAATTCTTACTCTCAATAATTTCTCCTTTGGCTCCTCCCACTTCCTCCAAACTAAGGCGTAGCCATGGGCACCGGCATGGGTCCCAGTTATGCCTACCTTTTTGTTGGCTTTGTGGAACAGTTCATTTTCCAAGCTATATGGGCATCCGTCCCCCTCTTTTCCTTCGCTACATAGACGACTGCATTGGCGCAGCCTCCTGCACGCATGCTGAGCTCGTTGACTTCATTAACTTTGCCTCCAATTTTCACCCTGCCCTCAAATTTACCTGGTCCATTTCTGACACCTCCCTCCCCTTTCTTGATCTTTTTGTCTCCATCTCTAGAGACGGCCTATCTATTGATATCTACTATAAGCCTACAGACTCTCACAGCCTCCTGGACTGTAGCTTCCCATCTTCCCACCCTGTCTCTTACAAAAATGTATCTTACAAAAATGTCTATCCCCTTCTAACAATTCCTCCGTCTCCGCCGCATCTGCTCTCAGGATGAGGCTTTTCGTTCCAGGACGAAGGAGATGTCTTCCTTTTCTGAACAAAGGGGCTTCCCTTCCTCCACCATAAACTTGGGAAACAATGCTTAAAGTCTAAACTGGTAAAGTGGAAAAGTTCAGTAATCCACGGAATAAGTGAGTGAGAGGAGAGATTTGTAAATCCACACGAACATGTAGAGAGAAGGCAGTTACGCAGAATCCCACACACATTCCACGCTGGGTAAACAAAATAACTGTCGCCGAAGATCTCATCCGTTGATTCGTTCCGAAATCCACTTCGAAATATCACCAGGTGACAGTGACAGGAATATCGTCTTCAAGTGGTTACCACAGAACACCCCGATTCCAGGTAATGGCCAACAGAAGTGATACCACAGGATACTCCAACAAATCCCACGTAGAATTATACGAAGTGACAGTCACCACACCCGTTGTACACTGCGTGCTGATGATCAACCCGACCTTCTGGGCATGGAAGAGTTCCAACCCATAGCAGTGACAAGCTGAAGTTCCAACAGTCTCTCTCTCTCTCTCTCTCTCTCTCTCTCTCTCTCTCTCTCTCTCTCTCTCTCTCCTCTCTCTCTCTCTCCTCTCTCTCTCTCTCGCTCTCTCTCTCTCTCTCTCTCACTCTCTCTCTCACTCACTCTCTCTCACACACTCTCTCTCTCTCTCTCTCTCTCTCTCTCTCTCTCTCTCTCTCTCTCTCTCTCTCTCTCTCTCTCTCTCAAGCAGGCTGCCGCAGCTTGTCTCTGACGTCATAGTCCCGCCTCTAACAGTGACCGAACCTCAAACAACACACACAAAATGCTGGTGGAGCACAGCAGACCAGGCAGCATCTATCGGGAGAAGCACTGTCGACGTTTCGGGGCCGAGACCCTTCGTCAGGACTCTGATCAGCCTCTGTCTTCAAACGAGCCAGCGGTCTTGTAACACAATGCACCTCTAAAGTCTGACAGAAGACGAGCTACGATGGAGCAGAGTCTGAAACCAAAGAGTTGCCAGACTGAGACAGGGCTTTGGGGCTCCAGAGAGAGATGGGGTCTGGTGTTTACGAGGAGGAAGAGGAACCAGACCAGCAGGATGTGGCTAAAAGTGAAACATTAGAAACATTTGGAAACCGGTTGACCGAAAAAACGTGGTTAATTTCTGCAAAATACTGGTGGAAATCAACAGATCAGGCAGCAAATGTGGAGAGGAATAAATGGACAACGTTTAGGCCGACTCACTTCAGCATGCCGAGTCTGTGTACTCCTCTGCTTAGTTGCTGCCTGAACTGCAGAGCTCCTCCAGCATTGTGTGTTTGTGCGTCTCTGTATTTCCAGCAACTGCAGAATCTCTTGTCTGCATTTCTGCATTTGTAAGAGGATTTTACTTGCCATTAGATACACGTTGATATTGATTATCTTCTTATGGGAGCCGCTTTCTGCATTAAAACAACTGCTGAGTTTTCTATACACAGAAAAAAACTGAGGTATGGACATTGAACCAGTACATGCAGAAACTTTTAACTGCAGCGTGATTACCCGTGAAGCACCGATCAAATGCGCAGGCGTCAGGGCTGCAGCGGTCTCCGGATATCACGCATGCGCGCAGTGCACAAAAAGCCTCGGAAAATGTCGGAAGCAGGTAAGAACGATTCTTCGTGATATTATCTTAAGTTCCGACCTCGGGACAATTGCTGTGAGTTCCGAACATTACACCCCGCAATCCCGGGACAGTCCTGCCTCTTCCATCTCTCCAGCCCCACGACCCGTACACCAGCCCCGGGAGCTTCCGTCTGATGAGGGAGTGGGAGCCGATGGATCTCTCAGACAGAGCTGAGCTCCAGCTGTCTGAATGCAAGGATTGGGAACTCGGAGAAAGGGAACAAAATCGTTTCCATCACCAGTTGAGAAAATCACCTTTGTTCTACCTGCAATTACAAACACTTATCCACTTGGCGCGTGGCCAAGTGATCTGAAGGTCACTAGTTCGGGCCTCAGCTGAGGTAGCGCGTTGTGTCCTTGAGCAATGCACTTAACAACACATTGCTCTGCGACGACACCGGTGCCAAGCTGTATGGGTCCTAATGCCCTTCCCTTGGACAACATCGGGGGCGTGGAGAGGGGAGACTTGCAGCATGGGCAGCTGCTGGTCTCCCATACAACCCCGCCCAGGCCTGCGCCCTGGAAACCTTCCAAGGCAGAAATCCATGGTCTCATGAGACTAACGGATGCCTATATAATCAAAAACAAGAGAAAATCTGCAGATGCTGGAAATCAAAGCAACACACACAAAATGCCAGAAGAACTCAGCATTAGTACTCTTTTACATAGATTTTGCCTGGCCTGCTGAGTTCCTCCAGCATTTTGTGTGTGTTGCTTGTTCTATTTCCTCTTGCTCTGGACTTTTCTACCAGTGAGAACATGTTTTGTCCCCTTTTCTCTTGGTACATAATGACATCAAACTCCTTTGCCCTGGGCATCATGTAGCTTTCACATCACAAATGTGCCAGACTCCAGTGAGACAGACTACTGCCCTTCCCTTCACATTCATTGGCATTTCCATCAATGAATTCACCACCATCTATCACCTGGGGGAGGGTTCAGAGGGAATATTTATGTACAATACAAAAACTGGTGTTACCTGCATGTATTGTAGTGATGCAAAAGTTGCTGGAAAATTTGCATGTGGGAAGAAGTGGAGTGATATTTGGAAATTTGACTGTTTAAAGCGTTGCTTAGCAAGCAAATCACATATGGATGGTGTCCAAATGCTCTGACGAGAAAATCCTTAATTATCCACTATAGGCCTGCTACATAGGTTGTGTGAGAGTGCAGATGAACTCGATCAAACCCAGAGGAGATAGAAGTTCCAGGTTGCAGGACACAGGAAACTGGGTGAAAGTCAGGAAGGGGAACGATGTTAAATAGCCATCATAGAGTACTTTTGTGGCCATCCCCCACAACAATAGATGGACCACTTTAGAAAGTGTTGGAGGGAATTAGCTGGCAGTGGAATGTCAAAGTGGTGATACATGATTTGTTAGTGAGGGGAACAGAACTAGAAGGGGACTAATAGCCTAGGGGTGAGGCTTGCTACTGCTTGTGGGGGGGGGGGGTTAGAGGTTAAACTAAAGTTTCAAGGGGTATGGGCCAGAATGCCAGAACAGATACTGGAGAGGGTGAATTGAATTGATTTTCTTACTTATATCCTTCATATACATGAGGAGTACAAATCTTTATGTTGCATCTCCATCTAAATGTGCAATGTGCAATTTATAGTAATTTACAATAAATTGTATGTACAACAGCACAGTCAATATTACACAGAAATACAATCCTTTCAGCATTGAATTAAAGTCTGGTAGACTGGTGGAAGAAGCTGTCCCAGAGAGTTTGTTTTGACACCGGACAGATGTTGTTCAGACCTCAGACAAAGTCATCAATCAAGAGGTTGAGCATGGTGTGAAGACTGACCTGAGCTGTGTATATCACAATGCAAGAATTATCATAGGAAAGCCTGATGAGCTCAGGACAGGGAATTATGATATTGTAGCCATTACTGGGACTTGGTTGCACCCAACAGTCTGAGGGATTGAGAGGAACAAATTTGTAGAGAAATCACCGACTATGCCAAGAAACAAAGGTTGATTGAGTAAGTCATTTTAACTTTCCAAATGTTGACTCAGACTCCCATAATGTAAAAGGACTAAATGAGGTAGAGTTTATCAAATATGCCCTTAATCAGCACATAGAATTCCAGACATAGAAGTATGCAAAAAGCTATTAGGAAATGATCCAGGGCTAGTGACAGAAATTAGTGTATGAGAACACTTTGTATCTAGTGATCATAAGGCCATGAGGTTCCAAGTAAATATGGAAAAAGAGAGGTCTGGACCATGGGTTGAGATTCTGAGTTGGAGAATGGTCAATTTTGATGGTATCAGAAAGGATCTGACAAGTGTGGCTTGGGACAGGCTGTTTTAGATAGATAGATAGATACTTTATTCATCCCCATGGGGAAATTCAACTTTTTCCAATGTCCCATACACTTGTTGTAGCAAAACTAATTACATACAATACTTAACTCAGTAAAGAATATGATATGCATCTAAATCACTATCTCAAAAAGCATTAATAATAGCTTTTAAAAAGTTCTTAAGTCCTGGCGGTAGAATTGTAAAACCTAATGGCATTGGGGAGTATTGACCTCTTCATCCTGTCTGAGGAGCATTGCATCGATAGTAACCTGTCGCTGAAACTGCTTCTCTGTCTCTGGATGGTGCTATGTAGAGGATGTTCAGAGTTTTCCATAATTGACCGTAGCCTACTCAGCGCCCTTCGCTCAGCTACCGATGTTATACTCTCCAGTACTTTGCCCACGACAGAGCCCGCCTTCCTTATCAGCTTATTAAGACGTGAGGCGTCCCTCTTCTTAATGCTTCCTCCCCAACACGCCACCACAAAGAAGAGGGCGCTCTCCACAACTGACCTATAGAACATCTTCAGCATCTCACTACAGACATTGAATGACGCCAACCTTCTTAGGAAGTACAGTCGACTCTGTGCCTTCCTGCACAAGGCATCTGTGTTGGCAGTCCAGTCTAGCTTCTCATCTAACTGTACTCCCAGATACTTGTAGGTCTTAACCTGCTCCACACATTCTCTATTAATGATCACTGGCTCCATATGAGGCCTAGATCTCCTAAAGTCCACCACCATCTCCTTGGTCTTGGTGATATTGAGACGCAGGTAGTTTGAGTTGCACCATATCACAAGGTCCTGTATCAGTTTCCTATACTCCTCCTCCTGTCCATTCCTGACACACCCCACTATGGCCGTGTCATCAGCGAACTTCTGCACATGGCAGCACTCCGAGTTATATTGGAAGTCTGATGTGTACAGGGTGAACAGGACCGGAGAGAGTACGGTTCCCTGCGGCGCCCCTGTGCTGCTGACCACCGTGTCAGACCTACAGTCTCCCAACCGCACATACTGAGGCCTATCTGTCAAGTAGTCCACTATCCAATCCACCATGTGAGAGTCTACTGTTTTCTGGCAAAGGAGTACTTGGTAAGTGGCAGTTGTTCAGGTGAAGTTTTGGGAATGTAGAGTGTGTATGTGCTTGTTGAAATAAATGTTGAAGTGTAACTGGTGCAGGCAACATTGGTTTCCAAGAGATATTGTGTTCCTCTAAATGCCTCAGACTGTTGGGTGCTACCAAGACTCATTGATGACTATAATATCATAATTTCATGCCCTGAGTTCATTTGACTTATTTTTTAGTCGTCTTCTGTTGGTTTCTAAAAGCTTCCCAATAGTTTTTGCTCTTTTGTTTGCCCTCTTGTTGGCTTTTATGTTGGCTTTGGCTTCTCATTTTAGCCACTGTTGTGTCATCCTGCATTTCCAATGCTTCCACTTCTTTGGGATGTATCGATCACTCAGTTCCTGCATTGCTCCCAGAAACTCCAGCCATTGCTGATCCAATGTCAGTCCTAACTTTTCCCTTCCAAACAAGTTTGGCCAGCTTCTCTGTCATAGAATCATGGAGAAGTTCAGTTTGAAAACAGGCTATTTGGCCCATCCTGCCAATGCTGAAAATGCCTTATGCAACTACCTGCACTGGGACCATCACCCTCCATCCCCCTACCATCCAGGCTCCCATCCAAACTTCTTTAAAATGGTGAAATTAAGCTCATTTTCACCATTTGTGCTGGCATCTCATACCACTCTCTCATGACCATTTCAGTAAAGAGCTTTTCCAAATGTTTCCATTAAATTTTCACCTTCCCTCTTACCCATGATCCTCTGTTTCTCATCCCACCCAACCTCAGTGGAAAACCTGTTTGCATTTACCCTCATACCCTCATAATTTTGTATACTTCCAACAAATCCTCAAAACAATGTATAATTTCCTTGTTTATGTTTAGAGTTTTTTTAGGTGTATAAGCTGTTGAGGGGCATTGATCGTGTGGATAGCCAGAGTATTATTCCCAGAGTGTTTCAGTTACTGTGGGGCCAGGCACCCATGCAGCTCAGTAGGAACAGGGAATACCAATGGACAGAGACAAACTGAGCCAGGTCACATATTGGAGATGGCAGAAATGCCCCATTCTTACAGAGACAGGAAGAGCATCAGAGATACCAGCATTGTGCCAAGTTAGAAGATGACTTCTCACTCCAACTAGGGTTGAAACTCACTGTAACAGTGTGATGTCAGATCACACCTTAGCAAATCAAGTGATTTTATCTGAAATGTTGTCCTACACCCATTGATGGATTTTATAAATCTTTTTACAGGTTAAAAATGAAAAGGAATTTGTCTGCAGGAATCTTGAACACAACACACCAGTTTTGATGTCTCTGTCCAGATATTTAAGAAGTGGAGCAAGGGATTCAATCGATCATCCTTCCTACTCAGACTATGCGGAGCGATATACTCCATCATCTGACTGACTGACATACCAGTCATTTTACACAGGGGGAACCCGTTCATCTGCTCAGACAGTGTGGAGGGATTCACTTGGTCATCTCAACTGAAGGTACATCAGCGAGTTCACAATGGGCAAGGCTATTCAGCTATTCTGTGTGTGAGAAGGGATTCAGTCGGTCATCCCACCTGTGGACACACCAGTCAGTTCACACTGCACAGAGGCTGGTCATCTGCTGAATTTGTGGGGAAGGATTCACTAGGCCATATCTGACTAATGGCTCACCAGCGAGTTCACACAGGGGAGTGGCCGTACACCTGCTCAGAATGTGGGAAGGGATTCATTCGGTCATCTAAACTGAAGGTACATCAGCGAGTTCACACTGGCGAGAGGCCATTCTCCTGCTCGGACTGTGGGAAGGGATTCAATGAATCATCTCAACTGAAGGTACATCAGAGTTCACACTGGGGAGCGGCCATTCACCTGCTCAGTCTGTTGGAAGGGATTCACTTGTTCATCTAAACTGATGGTACATCAGCGAGTTCACACGGGGGAGAGGCCATTCACCTGCTTGGACTGTGGGAAGACATTCACTTGCTCATCCCAACTGAAGGTACACCAGCGAGTTCACACTGGGGAGTGGCCGTTCACCTGCTCAGACTGTGGGAAGGGATTCACTCAGTCATCTAAACTGAAGGTACATCAGCGAGTTCACACTGGGGAGAGGCCGTTCACCTGCTCGGACTGTGGGAAGGGATTCACTTGCTCATCCCAACTGAAGGTACATCAGAGAGGTCACACCGGGGAGCGACCATTCACCTGCTTGGACTGTGGGAAAGGATTCACTTGCTCATCCCAACTGAAGGTACATCAGAGAGTTCACACTGGGGAGCAGCCGTTCAATTGCTCGGACTGTGGGAAAGGATTCACTTGCTCATTTAAACTGATGGTACATCAGAGAGTTCACACTGGGGAGAGGCCATTCACCTGCTCAGACTGTGGGAAGGGATTCACTTGCTCATCCCAACTGAAGGTACATCAGAGAGTTCACACTGGGGAGAGGCCTTTCACCTGCTCAGTCTGTGGGAAGGGATTCACTCAGTCATACACACTAAAGGCACACCAGTCAGTTCACACTGGGGAGAGGCCGTTCACCTGCTTGGACTGTGGGAAGGGATTCACTTGCTCATCTAAACTGAAGTTACATCAGCGAGTTCACACTGGAGAGAGGCCATTCACCTGCTCAGACTGTGGGAAGGGATTCACTTGTTCATCTAAGCTGAAGGTACATCAGCGAGTTCATACTGGGGAGAGGCCATTCATATGCTGAGACTGTGGGAAAGGATTCAGTCGGTCATCTTAACTATGGAGACACCAGTAATTTCACACTGGGTAGAGGCCGATCACCAGCTCAGACTTGCGGAAGAGATTCTTTCAGTCAAATCAACCAAATGTGCATCATTGAGTTCACACTGGTGAGAGGCCGTTCACCTGCTGTGAATGTGGGAAGCAATTTACTCAGTCATTAAACCTCATGTAACTCTTGCTTTGGCTAGCAGATTTATATAGGGGGTGATAGACCCCTGGCCCAGCCAAATATAAGGAATCTCGTTTGGGTGGGTGCTATGTGATGACCCCTGTTACAAATCAGTACCCTGAAATAACAAATGGTACACAATATGTGATTAAACAATTGAGCTTTATAATTCTTACTTTGACTATATAGTTAGTGAAATAAACCAAAAGAAAAGAGAAAGGGTTCACTCTCACCATTCGAGTTTTCTCATCTCTCCCCATCAAAAGACCACGAAAATCTCTCTTTCAGACTAACAAGAAAGAATATTGCTGTCATTGGATAGCCTTGCACTCCAAACCCTTTTATCACTCATTGTAACCTAAACAATGCTGCTACATATAAACCTTTACCTCAGCAGTGAAACATTACATAGAGGCCATTACATGAGCAGTGAAACCTTGCAGCGTGTTACACTTGTGACACACTACCGGGTTCACACTGGGGAGAAAGTTTCAATGAGCTGCATGCTGGATATTTGTCCATCGCCGTTGCTGAATGCAATTTTGAGAGTGACTGCCGGTGCTGAACTCTGCAATTATTGCTGTTGCTCACCACACCCAGTTCTGCACCCTGGTCACTGGGCATGGGAGGAGTTTCTTCTGCTGCACATTCACTTTTAATGGGACTGGAATTTCATGTTCTGGATCTGAAACAAATAAATCAGTTTATTTTAAACTCTGTCTCCAGTACTTAGTGAATTTATAACACACCTCGTGTGAGTCAACTCAGGCCGGCTGGACACTGCCAGGGATTCTGTTCCACGACAGTCCTTTTAAATCCTCCCCTGTTGTTCCCCTCTCACTCTCCCTGTTGTGATGGGTTCCAAACAGTCACCACTCTGTGGGTGAAGAGGTTTCCCTTGAATTTTCTGCAGACTGAAGAAGTCGAGCTGACTGCAGTTCTGTCTGAGATGTCCCTTGGCCCTCTAATTTCTGGACTGAGGAAGAATGCCATTCGTAGTTAATCTCCTTATTCAGGGCTCATTTCCACATTATGTGCAATTTTCCCTGCTTCTTAAGATAACACCACTGTCCTCCAAAGACTGAAAGCAGAATGGGAAACGAAGCAGGGTCAGAAGCCAGAGGCGGGTCTGCACAGGGCAGAGTTTGGGGCTCTGGATGATGGTTGGTGTAAGAATTTATGATCAGGAGAAGGGATTCAGCAGGACGTGGCAACAAATGACACAGTAGCAACATTTGGAAGCTGATTGGCAGAGAAAATCTTTTGGTTGTCTGATAATACAAACAATAGCTGTGGTGAGGTGCTTCACTGGTCAAGGAACATTTGTGTGTTGGGAATGGTTTTATCTATTGAGCGAGTTGTTCCTGCTTATTTATCCTGTAATATTATATCCAGATAATTATTATGAATTGTCCTATCTGACATAATGTATTGATTATCATATAATGTTAGATTTTAACTCTAAAACTGGATCAGGCTTGAATTTATGGTGCCTTGATGAAGTGATGGAGGTCATTCATGAGTTTGTATTTTAAAGCAAGATGTTGGTGAATGATATTTAGAACTTCATTGTACCTGCACAAGTGATCAGATTGAGTTCAACTACTGCAGAATCCTGGAATGTGTTGGATTGTGTCTGGTTTCTCTTGGCATTTTCTGCACTTACTGCTTTGTTTTTTATTTGTATTTCATGTATTTTTGATTTTTTTTTCATTTTGTTAACCACCTTGTCCTGTATTTCTGCAAGGTACCCCTCTGTTTGTGGGAAGAAGTCTCGAACTCTCAGTGGAGTGCTCAATGCTTCTTTGTCAACATCTCATCTGCTCAGAATGTTGGGATATCTCCCATGGAGGGTCATACTCATTCCACTGGTTAATGCTTTCTTCCATAGTGGTGATTCATTTTTTCTGAGTTGGTCTTTCATTTAAGTTTTCTGGTCTGTATTGCTTATCACGATTGCATATACACACATGGAGTGATGAATCCTGTTCATTTTTGATGAAAATATATACTTAGTTTTATCTGACTGTTGTGTGATTTTTTATCATGTGTGTTATATCTCTTCCTCCTTCTGTCCAAGCTAGTGTTAATCTAAATGGGTTTGGGTGTAAATAGTCTTTTCTAAAGTTTTCTAAAGTTCTTATTTATCTTTGTAAATTCTACTGATTGAAATGGGACCAAGATATTTTTATAAAAAATAATTCAATGTCAGTGTTTATTGCCTTTGTTGTGTTTGTTAACTATTGAGCTCTGACAGGTTTTTTTAAAGCCTTGAACTAAATTTTTCAAAGGTTTTCCCTATTTTGCACTACTTCCTATTTTCTTTGCTTCTTGATATTCCAGATACATGGGTATCAAGAGTCCCGATAAAGGGTCTTGGCCCAAAAAGTTGATTCCCATCCATAGATGCTGCCTGACATGCTGAGCCCCTCCAGCACTTTGTGTGTATTACTCTAGATTTCAGGCATCTTCAGGTCCTCTTGTTTCCCAGATACTTACATGTTTCTTGAAAGGACAAGCCAGGAACAAGCTGGTCATGGGGTTGTGTGGCCCTGTTGTTAAAATATTCAATAAAATCATTAGAAAGAGATGGCATAGTGTTGGGAGTTGTAGAAACTGTGGGTAGAATTAAGAAACAGCAAATGTAAAAAAAAAATCCCTGATGGGAATTGTATAGAGACCTCCAAACAGTAGTAAGTATGTGGTCCACAAATCAGAATGGGAGATAGAAAATGCCTGTCAAAAGGGCAATATTTATGGGGGATTGTCATGTAGGTGATTCAGAAAATTAGGATGGTGTTGGTCTCAGGAGGAAGAACTCCTAGAATGCCTACGAGATGCTTTTTGGAGCAGCTCGTGGTTGAGGCCACTTGGGGATCAGCAATTCTGGATTGGGTGTTGTAATGAACTGGAATTAATTAGGTCACTCAGGTTCAAAGAACCCTTAGGGGCAAGTGATCTTAATGTGATCAAATTCACCCCGACATTAGAGAAGGAGAAGTTAAAGTCAGATGTGGAATACAGAGAATTAGAGAGGCATGAGAGAAAAATTGGTCAAAATTGATTTGAAAAGAACACAGGCAGGGTTGAAAACAGAGCAGCAATGGCTGGAATTTCTGGAAGCAATTTGGAATGCGCAGGATATACACATCACAAAGAGGAAGTAGTATTCTAAAGGTAAGGTGACAAAACCGTGGCTGATAAGAGAAACTAAAGACAACATAAAAACCAAAGAGATGGCTTAGAGCAAAAATTACTAGGAAGCTAGATGATTGGGAAGCTTTTAAGAACAAACAGAATGCAACTAAAATAATTAAGAAGGAAAAGATGGAATACATAGATGAGCTAGCCAGCAATATTAAAGAGGATACCAATTTTTTCTTCAGGTACATGTAGCGTAAACGAGAGGCTGAAGCGGATATCAGACCTGGGAAAAATGATGCTGGAGAGGTAGTAATGGGGTGGGTGCGGAAGGTGATGGCAGATGAACTGAATAAGTATTGTGCATCACTCTTATCTGTCGAAGACACTTGCAGGAATATGGAAGTCCCAATTGTTAGTGGTCAGAATGTTTAAAGTTATGTTACCCGGGAGAAGGTTCTTGGGAAACAGATGGTCTGAAGGTAAATAGGTCAGCTGGATCAGGTGGTACACCAACCGGAGATGGCTGAAGAGATATGAAGACATTAGCAATGATCTTTCGAGAATCGTTAAGGAAATTTTCAGAAGTTTTCTGATGACTCTGCCATAGTTGGATGCATCAGCAAGGGAGATGAGGCTGAGTACAGGGCTACAGTGGGAAACTTTGTCACATGGTGTGAGCAGAATCATCTGCAGCTTAATGTGAAAAAGACTAAGGAGCTGGCGGTGGACCTGAGGAGGGCCAAGGCACCGGTGACCCGTTTCCATCCAAGGGGTCAGTGTGGACCTGGGGATATGAATTGAAAATAAACTGGACTGATCAAAGAACACTGAGGCTGTCTACAAGAAGGGTCAGAGCCGTCTCTATATCATGAGGAGACTGAGGTCCTTTAACATCTGCTGGACGATGCTGAGGATGTTCTACGAGTCTGTGTTGGCCAGTGCTATCATGTTTGCTGTTGTGTGCTGGGGCAGCAGGCTGAGGGTAGCAGACACCAACAAAATCAACAAACTCATTCGTAAGGCCAGTGATGTTGTGGGGGTGGAACTGGACTCTCTGACGGTGGTGTCTGAAAAGAGGATGCTGTCCAAGTTGCATGCCATCTTGGACAATGACTCCCATCCACTCCATAATATACCGGTTAGGCACAGGAGTACATTCAGCCAGAGACTCATTCCACCGAGATGTAACACTGAGCGTCATAGGAAGTCATTCCTGCCTGTGGCCATCAAACTTTACAACTCCTCCCTCGGAGGGTCAGACACCCTGAGCCAACAGGCTGGTCCTGGACTAATTTCCACTTGGCATAATTTACTTACTATCATTTAATTATTTATGGTTTTATATTGATATATTTCTACACTATTCTTGGTTGGTGTGACTGTAACGAAACCCAATTTCCCTTGGGATCAATAAAGTATGCCTGTCTGTCTGTCATTATATCCCAAGAAGTTTCTTCCTTCACTAGTCCCCCTCTCTCAGTTTTTGCCCATTCTTCAAATTTGTCTGTCCTGCTGCAGTCGCATTGCTTCCCCAGCAGTAATAACGCCTCCACCTATCTTTGAATCACCCGCAAACCTTGCCACAAAGCCAGCAATTCCATTATCCAAATCAGTGACAAATAATGTGAAAAGCAGCGGACCGATTACTGCCCCATGAAGACCACTAGTCACTGCTAGCCAACCAGAAAAGGCTCCTTTAATTCCCACTCGCTCCCTCTTGCTGTCAGCCATTCTTCCTATCCATGCCAGTATTTCTTCTGATTTTTATCCTGTTAGACAGTCTCGTGTGTGACACCTTATCAGATGCCTTCTGAAAATCCAAGTAAATGATATCCACTGCCTCTCGGTTGTCCATCATGCGTATGACTTCCTCGAAGAACTCTAACAGATTTGTCAGGCAAGATTTCCCTGTACAGAAGCTATGCTGGCTTTGACTTATTTTATCATTAGTCTCCGAGTACCCCAAAACCTCATCTCTAATAATAGACTCAAACACTTCCCCAGCATGAGGTGAGGCTAACTGGACTATAATTTGCTTTCCTTTGCCTTCCTCCCTTCTCAAATAGTCGATTGTCATTTGCAATCTTCCTGTCCTCCGGGACCATGCCAGAAGCATGCCTGTAATGAGGCAACCAGAATTTAGCAAATTACTCCAAGTGGGGTCTGACCAGGGCCCTGTATACCTGCAACATTTCCAATCGGCGCTGAAACTAAATCCCACGGAAGGCCAATGCACCGTATGCCTTCTTAATCACAGAGTCAACCTGCATAGCAGCTTTGAGTGTCCAAAGGACTCGGACCCCCAAGATTCCTCTGATCCTCCACACTGCCATGAGTCCTACCATTATTGCTATATTCTGCCATCATATTTGACCTACCAAAATGAACCACCTCACACATTTCTGGGCTGAACTCCATTTGCCACTTCTCAGCCCAGTTTTGCAGCCTATCAATATCCCGCTGTAACCTTTGAAAACCATCCACACTATCCAGAACATCCCCAACATTTGTGTTACCAGCAAATTTACTAACCTATCCCTCCACTTCATCATCCATGTTATTTATAAACATCACGAAGAGTTGGGGTCCGAGAGCAGATCCCTGAGGCGCTCCACTGGTGACCGACCTCCATGCAGAATATGACCCAACTACAACCACTCTTTGCCTTCTGTGGGGAAACCACTTCTGGATCCAGAAAGCAATGTCCTCTTGGATCCCATGCCTGCTTACATTCTCAATAAGCCTTGAATGGGGTACCTTGTTAAAGATAATCTGAAAATCCAAGCTAAAAACATCCGTTGCTTCTGCTTTATCTATCTTGCCTGTTATTTCCTCAAAGTATTCCAAGTGATTTGTCAGACACTATTTTCTCTAAAGGAATCCTGCTGACTTTGGCCTATTTCTTCATGCATCCCCAATTACAGTACCCAAAAACACTCACCCTTAATACACTCTAACATCTTCCTGACCACTGAGGTAACTGTCCTACAATTTTCTTTCTTCTGCCCTCCCTCACTTCTTAAAGAGTGGAGTGATATTTGCAACTTTCCAGTTTGCCAGAACCGTTCCAAAATCTAGTGATTCGTGATAGATCATTACTCATTACTTTAAAAGAAAACTTAGGGGGAGCTTCTTCATTCAGAGTCGGGGAGAGTGTGCAGCGAGCTGCCAGAGCAAGTGACAGGGACGATTTCAAACTTTAAGAGAAGTTTGCTTATGTTCATGGATGAGAAGTATATGGAGGGCTATGGTCCAGGTGGAAGTTGTTGGAACTCGGCAGATTAATGCTTTAGGACGGACAAGATTTTTCTGTGCTGTAGTATTCTATGACTTTAATGCCTTCACAATCTCTTCAGCTACCTCTTTCCGCACCCTGGTGTGTTCACTTTCAGGCTTTTCAGCTTCCAAAACACGTTCTCTCCTTTGTAAAAGCAGTGGGTGGCTTCAATCTGCAGGAGAATTGGGAAAGTCAGATTGGTGTGAGATCACAACAGAGGGAATGTATTGAATGCTTACGAAATGGATTTTTAGAGCAGCTGATGGTTGAGCGTACTCGGGGAACTGCTATCTTAGATTGGGTGTTGTGTAATAACCCAGATCTTGTTAGGGAGGTTAATGTAAAGGAACCATCAGAAGGCAGTGATCATAATGATTGAATTCCTGCTGCAGTTTCTAAGGGAGAAGCATACGTCACATGCATAGTATCACAATGGAATAAAGGGAATTACAGAGGCATGAGAGAGGTTATTCCCCAGGTGGATTTGAGAAGGATACTGGTGGGGATGATGTCAAAGCAGAAGTGGCTGACGTTTCTGGGAATAGTTCATAATGTACAGAATAGGTCATAATCTCCCGCAGTAGTAGTTCACAAACGGCGGGGCTAGGCTACCGTGGCTGACAAAGGAAGTTATGGACTGTATAAAAGCCAAGGAAAGTGCTTTTCAGGTAGCAGAAGTGAGTAGGAAATTAGATAATTGGGTAGCTTTGAAAATCCAACAACAGGAAACTGCAAAAAGTTATATGAAGGGGAAAGGTGAAATATCGCAGCAAACTACACAATAATATACACCATTATAAAAAATGCGAAAGGGAGGTGATAGTTTATTTTGGACCTCTGGAAAATGATGCTCATGAGGTGGAAATGGGGAAGAGATGGTAGATGAACTTGATAGGTACTTTGCATCTGTCTTCTCTGTGGAAGACACAGCAGTGTGCCAGAGATCCGTGAGTGTCAGGGAGCAGGAGTGAATGTCATTGTTATTACAAAGGAAAACGTGCGAGGCAAACTCAGGTTCTTAAAGTGGATAAGACACCTGGACCAGAAGAAGTACATCATAGAGCCCTGTGTAACGTTTTAGAAACAAATCAGCAGCAATACAGTTTACACCGGAGTCTGGTTTTGATGTTAAAACCATTATCTTTATTAGTAACTACTTATAATATTTTAAGTTAAACAAATTAAACAAAAGTTAACAGTGTTATGCGTATAGATATGGGTAAATATAACTCCTAAACTATCGAGCCTGGGGGATCAAGGCTTAGAGTCTGGAGATGGTAACGTAGGAAACTTCAGTAATCGGAGGAATAAATGATCAGAGAAAGATACTTGTAGTCCAGGGTAATTGTAGAGAGAAGGCAATTATGTCGAATTCCACAGGTAAACGCAAACTGTCGTCGAAGATTTTGTTCGTTGAATCGATCCAAAATCCACTTAGATATATCAGACGAATGTCGTCTTCAAGTGACTACCACATAACATATCCAGGTAAGGGTTAACTTCAAGTGGTCCCACATTACATTCCTAAATCTACTCCTTTGGATTATACGAAGTGACAGACACACATTCTGGAGCAAACCTTGCCCTGGCAGTTCTAAATAAAAGTCTTACTCAGACTACGAGAGTAGCTGTTCTGTCTCCCTCGTTCCGACTGTGTGTGTGTGTCTCATATCTATCTATATGTATCGCTCTCTCTAAATCTCTATCTCGCTCTCTCTCTCAGCTGAGAAAGCTGCCTGCTGACGTCACTGTTAGTCCCGCCTCACTCAGGAACTTTCTTAAAGTGACAGTCCACAGCAAACGAAACCGAGGGATTCGTAACACCTGAGAGAGGTTGCTGAAGAGATAACAGACGCAATGGTCATGACCTGTCAAAAATCACCTGACAAGGGGTCCTTTGCAGAAATACACATCAATGTGGTCAACAAAAGGAAAGAAAAATCGAAAGTACATGAAATACAAACAATAAGGCAGTAAGTAATTTTTACACTCCGTTGATGTGACTGTAACGAAACCCCATTTCCCTCGGGATCAATCAAGTATGTCTGTCTGTCTGTCTGTGTAGAAAATGCCAAAAGAAATCAGACACAATCCAACACATTTCAGGACCCGACAGCAGTTCAACTCAATCTGATTACTTACAAAGGTACAATCAGTGGCAAATATGATTCACCAAAACCTTGCTTTAAAATACAAACGCATGAATGCCCTCCATCACTTCATCGAGGCACCGTAAGTTCAAGCCTGATCCACTTTTAGAGTCAAAATCTTACAAATTATATGATAATCAATACATTATATCAGATAGGACAATCTATAATAACCATCTGGATATAATATTACAGGATAAACAAGCAGGAACAACTCCCTCAATAGACAAAACCATTCCCAACACACACACGTTCCTCGGCCAGTGCAGCACCTCACAACAGGCATTGTTTGTGTCATCAGTCAGATAACTGAATTATTTTCTCTGTCAATCAGCTTCCAAAGGTTACTAATCTGTCATTCGTTGCCACACCCTGTTGCTGATTCCCTTCTCCTCATCATACGTTCTTACCCTGACCATCATCCAGAGCCTCAAACACTGCCCTGTTTCTGCCTCTGGTTTCTGACCCTGCTCCGTTGAACATCCAAGTAATGGTTTCCCATTCTGCTTTCAGTGTTTAGAGGACAGTGGTGTTTTCTAACAACCCTTTAGAAGCAGGGAAAATGACCCATAATGTGGAAATGATCCCTGAATAAGGGGATTAGCTCCCATTGTCATTCTTCCTCAGCCCAGAGATTTGAGGGGGGAAGAACAACTCAGACAGAACTGCAGTCAGCTCGACTTCTTCACTCTGCAGAAAATTCAAGGGAAACCTCTTCACCCACAGAGTGGTGACAGGAACCCCTCCCACAGGGAGAGTGACAGATGAACAACAGGGGAGGATTTAAAAGGACTGTTGCAAACAGTATCACTGGCAGGGTCCAGCCGGCATGAGTTAACTCTCTACTGTACACTAGGTGTGTTATAAATTCACTACATACCGGAGACAGTTTAAAATAGAACTGATTTATTTGTCACTGATCCAGTCCCATTAAAGGTGAATATGCAGCAGAAGGAACTCCTCCCGTGCCCAGTGACCAGGGTGCAGAACTGGGTGTGGTGAGCAGCAGCAATAATTGCAGAGTTCAGCACCGACAGTCACTCTCAAAATTGCATTCAGCAACGGTGATGGACAAATATCCAGCATGCACCTTATTGAAACTTTCTCCCCAGTGTGAACCCGGTAGTGTGTCACATGTGTAACATGCTGCAATGTTTCACTGCTAATGTAATGGCCTCTCGGTAATGTTTCACTGCTGAGGTAATGGTTTCTCTGTAGCAGAGATAACAGGGTTTTGGTGTGCGATGCTATCCAATGAGAGAAATGTTCTTTCATTGAGTCTGGAAGAGAGATTTTCACGGTCGCTTGCCGGGACAGATGAGAAGACACAAATGGAGAACATGGGCCCGTATTTTTTCTTTACTTACCCTATAGTGAAAGTAAGAATTATAGAGCCCAGTCCTTTAATGACATATTGTGTACTGTTTGTTATTTCGGGGTACTGATCTGTAACAGGGGACACATCGCGCAGCATCCACCCAAACAAGATTTCTTAAGTTTGGCCGTGCTGGGGGTGGGGGCGAACACCCCCTATATTAAGCTGCTGGGCGAAGTGAGAGTTACATAAGGTTAGATGACTGAGTGAATCCCTTTCCACATTCACAGCAGGAGAAAGGACTCTACCCAGTGTGAACTCGCTGGTGTCTCTGTAGTTGAGATGATGAAGCAAACCCCTTCCCACAGTCTAAGCAGGTGTACGGTCTCTCCCCAGTGTGAACTGACAGGTGCGCTTGTAGGTGGGATGACTGAGTGAATCCTTTCCCACACTCTGAGCAGGTGAACGGCTTCTCTCCAGTGTGAACTCGCTGATGTTTCTTCAGTTTATATGACCGAGTGAATCCTTTCCCACACTCTGAGCAGGTGAACGGCTTCTCCCCAGTGTGAACTCGCTGATGTTTCTTCAGTTTATATGACCGAGTGAATCCCTTCCCACAGTCTGAGCAGGTGAACAGCCACTCCCTGTTGTGAACTCGCTGGTGAGCAATTAGGGAGGACAAACGAGTGAATCCTTTCCCACAGTCTGAGCAAGTGAAAGGCCTCTCTCTAGTGTGAACTCTCTGATGTATCTTCAGTTGAGATGATGAGGTGAATCCCTTCCCACAGTCTGAGCAGATGAACAGACACTCCCTGTTGTGAAATCGCTGGTGAGCAATTAGGGAGGACAAACGAGTGAATCCTTTCCCACAGTCTGAGCAAGTGAAAGGCCTCTCTCTAGTGTGAACTCTCTGATGTATCTTCAGTTGAGATGACTGAGTGAATCCCTTCCCACAGTCTGAGCAGGTGAATGGCCTCTCTCCAGTGTGAACTCGCTGATGTACCTTCAGTTGAGATGACTGAGTGAATCCCTTCCCACAGTCTGAGCAGGTGAATGGCCTCTCTCCAGAGTGAACTCTCTGATGTATCTTCAGTTTAGATGACTGAGTGAATCCCTTCCCACAGTCTGAGCAGGTGAAAGGCCTCTCTCTAGTGTGAACTGATTGGTGTACCTTCAAATTAGATGAGCAAATGAATCCCCTCCCACAGTCTGAGCAGCTGAACGGCCTCTCTCCAGTGTGAATTCGCTGATGTACCTTCAGTTGAGATGACTGAGTGAATCCCTTCCCACAGTCTGAGCAGGTGAATGGCCTCTCTCCAGAGTGAACTCTCTGATGTATCTTCAGTTTAGATGACTGAGTGAATCCCTTCCCACAGTCTGAGCAGGTGAAAGGCCTCTCTCTAGTGTGAACTGATTGGTGTACCTTCAAATTAGATGAGCAAGTGAATCCCTTCCCACAGTCTGAGCAGCTGAACGGCCTCTCTCCAGTGTGAACTCGCTGATGTACCTTCAGTTGAGATGACTGAGTGAATCCCTTCCCACAGTCTGAGCAGGTGAATGGCCTCTCTCCAGAGTGAACTCTCTGATGTATCTTCAGTTTAGATGACTGAGTGAATCCCTTCCCACAGTCTGAGCAGGTGAACGGCCGCTCCCTGGTGTGAATTTGCTGGTGAGCCATTAGGTCAGATGACCAAGTGAATCCTTCCCCACAAATTCAGCAGGCGGCCATCCTCTTCCCAATATGAATTAACTGGTGTGTGCACAGGTGGGAAGACTGTCTGAATCCCTTCTCACACACAGAACAGGTGAATGGCCTTGTCCCAGTGTGAACTTGCTGATGTACCTTCAGTTGAGATGAGCAAGTGAATCCCTTCCCACAGTCTGAGCAGGAAGGATGATCGAGTGAATCCCTTGCTCCACTTCTTAAATATCTGGACAGAGACAACAAAACTGGTGTGTTGTGTTCGAGATTCCCGTAGACAAGGTCTTCGTCATTTTTAACCTGTAAAAAAATTTTACAAAATCCATCAATGGGTGTAGGGCATCTTTTCAGAAGAGAAAACTTGGGTTATCAAGGTGTCATCTGGCATTAAACTGTTACAATGAAGTTCAACCCAAGCTGGAGAGAGAAATCATCTTCTAACTGGACTCAGAGCTGGTATCTGGAATGACCCTCAAATTCTCTGATGCTCTTCCTATCTCTAAGAATGGGGCACTTCTGCCATGTACAATCTGTGCCCTGGCTCAATTTGACTGTCTCCATTCCCTGTTCCCACTGAGCTGCATGGATTCCTGGGAGTGGAAGCATTGGACAGGCAGGAGGACAAAACTGTAGCTAAACTGAGAAGCCAAAGCCAAAGAGAGGGCAAAATATAGAGCAAAACCTATATGGAAGCTTTTAGAAACCAACAGAAGATGACTAAAAAAAAGCCAGATGAGCTCAGGGCATGGGATTATGATATTGTAGTCATTAATGAGTCTTGGTAGCACCCAACAGTCTGAGGCATTTAGAGGAACAAAATATCCGGGGCCTCAATATCTCTTGAAAACCAAGGTTCCCTGCACCAGTTACCTTTCAACTTTTATTTTGTCAGGCACATACAAGATCTACACTGTCAGAATTTCACTTCTGAAGGCCTCCCAGTTACCAAGTACACCTTTGCCAGAAAACAGCCTGTCCCATAGCACACTTGTCAGATCCTTTCTGATACCATCAAAATTGACCTTTCTCCAATTCAGAATCTCAACCCGTGGTCCAGACCTCTCTTTTTCCACCTTTACTTTGAATTTCATGGATTATGATCACTAATTTCTGTCACCAGCCCTGGATCACTTCCTAACGGCTTATTGCACATTTCTACATCAGGAATTCTACGTACTGATTAAGGACACATTTGACAAATTCTGCCGCATCTAGTCTTTTACAGTATGGGTGTCCCAGTCAATATATGGAAAGTTAAAATCATTTACTGAATCAACCTTTGTTTCTTGGCATGGTCTGCAATCTCTCTACAAATTTGTTCCTCTAAATCCCTCAGACTGTTGGGTGCAACCAAGTCCCAGTAATGGCTACAATATCATAATTCCCTGTCCTGATCTCATCTGGCTTTCCTACGATGCTTCTTGCATTGTGATATACACAGCTCAGCACATTCATCACACCATGTTCAACCATTTGATTGCTGACTCTATCTGAGGTCTGAACAACATCTGACTGGTGTCAAGAAAACAAACTCTCCCTCATTGGCACAAAAACAAAGGAGCTGATTGTGGATGACAGGAGGATTGGAGACAGGCTAACCCATATTGACATCAAGATATCAATGGATCTGGGGTTGAGAGGGTGAACAGCTTTAAGATCCTCAGCAGAAACATCAACAAGGATCTCACATGGTCTGTACATACCGGCCGTGTTGTGAAAAGAGCACAGGAGCCCCTTTTTCACCTCAGATCATTGAAGACATTTGGTATGGGCCCAAATCTTAAGAGCATTCTGCAGGGAGACAATTGAGAGCATCCTGACTGGCTGCATCACTGCCTGGTGTGTGAACTGTACTTCCCTCAATCTCAGGAACCTGCAGAGAGTGGTGCAGACAGCCCAGCGCATCTGTAGATGTGAACTTCCCATGATTCAGGGCATTTACAGAGACAGGTGTTTAAAAGGGGCCCAAAGGATATTGGGGACCCAATTCATCACAACCACAAACTGTTCCTGCTGCTACCATCCAGGAAACGGTCCCACAGCAAAAGGACTAATAGGCTTCGGGACATCATCTTCTACCAGGCCATCAGACTGATTAATTCATGCTGATGGAATTGCATTTCTGCTATATTGACTATCTTATGTACAAACTATTTATTAGAAATTACTATAACTTACACATTGCACATTTAGATTGAGACGTAACGTAAAGATTTCTACCCCTCATGTATATAACAAACTCCCAGCTGATCCAGAATTCATCCATTTCAAGTTCCAACTCCTTAAGGTGCAGGGTTACAAGCTGCAGCTGGATGCACATCTTGTAGGTGAGGGCATCAGGGATACTGGAGGTCTCCCCACCTTCCCACCAATGTCCCCTCTAATTTGTAATCACCGGTGTGTACATAAATCTTGTACTGTGCATTTTTTTACCCAGTGACAAAATGTGCATAGTGATTTTTATATAGTGAGGTATTCATTTTAACAGCTAGCAAATCACTGTCAATAAGAACTTTGATCTCCTCTGGGTTCGATCGAGTTCATCTGCTCTCTCACACTATATAGCAGGCCTGTAGATAGATAGATAGATACTTTATTCATCCCCATGGGGAAATTCAACATTTTTTCCAATGTCCCATACACTTGTTATAGCAAAACTAATTACATACAATACTTAACTCAGTAAAAATATGATATGCATCTAAATCACTCTCTCAAAAAGCATTAATAATAGCTTTTAAAAAGTTCTTAAGTAGTTTACTTAATACATTCAGTCCTAACCCCGGCACTTTAACATATCTTACTCCTGGCGGTTGAATTGTAAAGCCGAATGGCATTGGGGAGTATTGACCTCTTCATCCTGTCTGAGGAGCATTGCATCGACAGTAACCTGACGCTCAAACTGCTTCTCTGCTCTGGATGGTGCTATGATAGATAGATAGATAGATAGATAGATAGATACTTTATTCATCCCCATGGGGAAATTCAACTTTTTTTTCCAATGTCCCATACACTTGCTGTAGCAAAACTAATTACATACAATACTTAACTCAGTAAAAATATGATATGCATCTAAATCACTCTCTCAAAAAGCATTAATAATAGCTTTTAAAAAGTTCTTAAGTAGTTTACTTAATACATTCAGTCCTAACCCCGGCACTTTAACATATCTTACTCCTGGCGGTTGAATTGTAAAGCCGAATGGCATTGGGGAGTATTGACCTCTTCATCCTGTCTGAGGAGCATTGCATCGACAGTAACCTGACGCTCAAACTGCTTCTCTGCTCTGGATGGTGCTATGATAGATAGATAGATAGATAGATAGATAGATACTTTATTCATCCCCATGGGGAAATTCAACTTTTTTTTCCAATGTCCCATACACTTGCTGTAGCAAAACTAATTACATACAATACTTAACTCAGTAAAAAAAATATGATATGCATCTAAATCACTATCTCAAAAAGCATTAATAATAGCTTTTAAAAAGTTCTTAAGTCCTGGCGGTAGAATTGTAAAGCCTAATGGCATTGGGGAGTATTGACCTCTTCATCCTGTCTGAGGAGCATTGTATCGATAGTAACCTGTCGCTGAAACTGCTTCTCTGTCTCTGGATGGTGCTATGTAGAGGATGTTCAGAGTTATCCATAATTGACCGTAGCCTACTCAGCGCCCTTCGCTCAGCTACCAATGTTAAACTCTCCAGTACTTTGCCCACGACAGAGCCCGCCTTCCTTACCAGCTTATTAAGACGTGAGGCGTCCCTCTTCTTAATGCTTCCTCCCCAACACGCCACCACAAAGAAGAGGGCGCTCTCCACAACTGACCTATAGAACATCTTCAGCATCTCACTACAGACATTGAATGACGCCAACCTTCTTAGGAAGTACAGTCGACTCTGTGCCTTCCTGCACAAGGCATCTGTGTTGGCAGTCCAGTCTAGCTTCTCGTCTAACTGTACTCCCAGATACTTGTAGGTCTTAACCTGCTCCACACATTCTCCATTAATGATCACTGGCTCCATATGAGGCCTAGATCTCCTAAAGTCCACCACCATCTCCTTGGTCTTGGTGATATTGAGACGGAGGTAGTTTGAGTTGCACCATATCACAAAGTCCTGTATCAGTTTCCTATACTCCTCCTCCTGTCCATTCCTGACACACCCCACTATGGCCGTGTCATCAGCGAACTTCTGCACATGGCAGGACTCCGAGTTATATTGGAAGTCTGATGTGTACAGGGTGAACAGGACCGGAGAGAGTACGGTTCCCTGCGGCGCTCCTGTGCTGCTGACCACCGTGTCAGACCTACAGTCTCCCAACCGCACATACTGAGGTCTAGCTTCTCGTCTAACTGTACTCCCAGATACTTGTAGGTCAATGAAGGATTTTCTCACCAAAGGTCTTGCATATTGTCCGTAAGTGGTTTGTTTGCTAAATTATGGTTTAAAAAGTCAGAGTTTCAAATATCACTCCACTTCTTCCCATTTGTAAATTTTCCAGCAACTTTTGCATCACCACAATACACATAGGTAACACCAGTTTCTATATTGGACATAAATATTTCCCATGAAACCTCCTGAGGAATTAAGGATACATACATAAAAAAACATTTTGACCCTATGTAAGCTCTGGCTAAAAGAATATTTGGGACTGAACAGGAATTTTTGAACTGAAGTCAACTTTGTGTTCAGTGGTTTGCTAAGACAGGCTCATTACCAGTTCTCTGTGGCTTGCAGAGAGACACACTGAGAGCAGATAACATTATGCATTGCACCCTCATTAGCTGATAACATTATACATTGTACCCTCATTTGAGTGAAGGGAGGAGGACTCGCTGATAAGGACAGGAATGAACATCTGTCTGTAATTAAGTCAGGGCCTTGCAATGGGAATAACTGATAAGGACTGGACAGTACATCCACCTGTAATTAAAACCTTCATTTAGTGAACTCTCTTATCTATGTAATTAAGTTTTGCAATAGTAAAGTCTGGGGCTTACTATATATAAATGTCTGGGTTCATGTATAAATACACGGCTGTAACCTGACTGAGTCAGTCCACTTGTCAGATGGTGGCAGTGCTTACGTGCCTTCCCTTTGACAACTGGGTCTCAAACTCCTACAGGAGAATGCACAATAAACTGTGGTGATGACAAGAAGCTGGTCTCCTGAGTTTTATTCAGATTCAACTTTAACATTTGGCGTCACCAACAGGATCCCAATATAGGGAGTGCCAAGCAGACGGGCTGAGTAAGCGGCTGGACCACTCTGGGGACTGCGGAGACGGACTGGGTGCCCAATAGATATTTTATCTTTTGTCGTTCTCCGTTAGTTCCTTTGGAGGAATGGTCCCTCGCCCAAGGCTGTTCGCATACCTTGATGAGATCGAGAAAGAATCTGTCGGGAGACTTGTATAAGGTAGGCAAATTTTTACTAAGTGGGCTGGAGGCAGATGTGCTGGGTAAATTTATTACGTGGGCAGGAGGTACCAGCAGGGTATATTACTTGGAGAACATGGGTCAATTGCCGTCGATTGCTTTGAATGGGCCAGGAGCAGCCCTACACAATATGAGTGAGAGTTTTCCAGACAAGGAAAAAGATTTGCGAATGTTGAGTGCAGCGCTGAATAAGAAATTGGGGAACAAAATGTGGCCACTGGGGAGGAACCAGGGATACTACCTCATGAAAACAAGCAGTAAATTTGATATGGAGAAAGAAATGTGGAAAGAAGTGGAAATTGTTGAAAAGGGATTTGAAGAAAAAGGCAGAAGTAAAGTGGAACAATATATCATTAGCAAGTTGGAGGAATAATGCATGTGAGAAAGGGATACAATTATGTACCGCAGAAGGAACGCCAAAGGTTGGGAGACGCTAACAGCGGAACGTGAATGGCTGAATGGGAGCCACAAACGAGAGCAGGAAAAACAACGTAATCAAACCAAGGCCGGCCTAGATAGGAAAGAAGGGCAGGAACTTCACTCTGAAGTTCGAACTGATAGGGAAACAAGGGATCCCGAACCCATGTCTGGCATACCAACCCTGTTTGAGGACAGTGACCGTGATGAGGAATGGGCACCCACCGTACCCCCCCCCCCCACCCACCTCAGACACGGAGACGGCTCGGGTAAAACAGCGGTGGCAGGGAATGGGAGGTCCCTATACCCTGAGATCCAGAAAGGGAATACCGAGAATTATTCCGAGACAGGGAGGGAAGAATCCAATAAAACCCCAGTTAATGGCTCCACAAAGACAATTGCCCACCCGAATGCTGCCCAATCCACGAGCAGGAGGAGGGACAGCCCTCAGTGATTCCTGTGTATGCACCCTGGAAGCCTCCAGAACTTATAATGATCATGAATCAGGTCCCAGGTAGAAAAGAAAAACCAGCACAGTTTGCTCAGTGTGTCCGCAGTACTATACAAATGTGTAATGCCACCCCGCAAGATTTATTCGGTCTCTGCTGCACGATTCTCTCAGCTACTGAGGAGTGGAAATGGAAGGTAGAATTGAGATACCAAACCTGTCAGGAGTTACAGGCGGGAAACCATAATGAGAATGAACAGATAGACCATTTCATTCAAGCCTTGGAAAGGGCTCTCCAGCAACCTGTAAACATCACTAAAGCACTTGAATGCAAACCAAAGCCTGGGGAATTGAGACCAGACTATTGGGAGAGATTTGAGGCCTGCTATGGCCCTTCTGTAGGAGACCATGACTTTAAAGATGGGAATCTGTCCCGCAGGTTTAATGACTTACTCCTCCAATGCTTACCAACTAGGTTAGCCAACATGATTAAAACAAATTATATGGATTGGCCTCACAATGACCGAAATCGAATGTGACGAGCTTTGACATATTATTGTGACCGGGCTTTCGAATCCCAATCAACCCTGAAGGGAACTAATACTAAAAGTGAATATGTTCAGCAGGAAGAAGGACGCGGGTTATATCTGGGGATCAGAAATGGGAACAAAAACCTACCAAGGGACAGGTGGGGACAACGACCCGTTTAGAAATTGACGAGAAAGGATGCTTCCTACCGTGAGTACCACCCCTCAGAAAGAGCCTAATGTAATATTGCAGGTTGCTGGAATTCCAATTCTGTTTCTGATTGATGTGGGGGCAATCACAAACACTCTCAATCAGGAAATAATAGTAGAAAAGGTATTTCAGCCATCAGACGCCACAATCAGTCCATCTGGGTTCTGCAGGTGGAATTCCGGGGGAACCAGCGTGACGTTTCATTTCAGTCACCACCAGACATCTTCCCCAGTTTCTGACCACCCAATGGTGGCACTTAATCTGGACTCCACTGCGTTTGAACCACTTCTGGCAGCGGCCAACTATCATGTGACTCTGTGCTACGACCCTATGGGGTGCTCAACTAAGTTAAGCCAATACTATGCACCCCTCGAGGACCATTAGTTCCCAGTCACGGTGATTGGAGAGGCTAAAGGAAGAGAGAGGGCAGTGAATTTCTGGCCAAAGTTCCGGATTTCCTTTGGCGACAGAGAGGACTGGTGGTTCCCCATACCACCGTTTGGGTTTGTCCTGGGTTCAAGCCAAACAGCCTAGGGTTCCTCGCTTACACCTTGACGAAACAGGGATTCCAGTCAAGCAACCTTCCGTGACTTAAGCAGAACGGGTTTGCCAGACATGTGGGAGGTACGTACTTTTCAGTGGGACACCTCTGAGGAGGAGCGCAAACTGTGATCCCAGGTGGGGTGCCAGAAAGACCCCGACCTAGGTTTCTGGATCACCCCAGCGGGACAGGTTTGTGTTCCTACACAGTTTTCACCAATACTGGTTTGTAATATACATAACTGTACGCATCTGGGAAAGGAGGGAATGGTTGGTAATCTGTACCCTGCACTCCTTGTACGACTCCCTCGACAGATGGACCTTTTTCTTGTCTGCAAGTTGATTTTATTGAATTGCCTAGAGTAAATTGCTATAGATACTGCTTAGTTATTATAGATGTGTTCAGTAGATGGATTGAAGCTATTCCAACTACCAATAATACTGCTATGACTGTTGATAAGGTATTATTACGGGAAATAACTCCCAGGTATGGCCTGCCACAGATGCTGAGCTACACAGATATGTAACAAACTAGCTATCAAGCAACAATTCCACTGTGTACACCACCCACGGGCCGCTGGCATAGTGGAAAGAGCCAATGGCACTCTGAAGAGTAAATTAGCCAAACCAACAGCGGAGACTGGACTCACTCGGTTGAAGGTCGTATTGCTAGCCTATTCTACATGAGGGTTACCCCACAGGGGAAAAGAGGGCTGTCATCAGCTGAAATCATGCATGGATGGCCCATGAGGACACCCTGGGGACTTGTGTACCATTGCTCCCAGAAAGTCTACCAGCAAAATTAGATTTGCATACCCTAGGGGAAGTGATGGGGAAATATATATGCCAGCCAACCAAAATTTTCCAAGCATTACATTCACAGGTACGACAGGCTTACAAGGAAGAGAACCACCCCGCAGAGAGGAGTGACTATCCCACCAGAGAACCTGGGAATATTGTTCTGACCAAGAACTGGGATTGTGGGAAACTCGGACCTCGGTGGAGACAACCATATCAGGTGTTACTGACCACTCCACGGCTCTGAGACTGAAGGGGCAATCTCGGTGGATACATCAAACAGACTACAAACGTGTTACTGAAGGAACTGAGTAGAAGGACTCTCTCGGACTAAAGGAAAATGTATTGGTTGATTGTGGTGTTTGTGTTTATGTCTTTGAGAGGGCTCACCCCAGCATCCGGGGGCCCCCATATTAACATTTTTCTGTCACTCTGCCACACCTATGCCAAAAATGTAGAACCTGCTGGGTTTGTGTCAAAATTCCACAGCCTGGTAAAATTATGATTCCAATGACAGTAATCCCACTCAACCACAGTGAGGAACTCTCAGCCTGGACTTTCTCAAATAACACCGGGGGAAGTGAGATGAGGAACTGTGGTCCAGTCAGCGAAGACTGTGGCTGTCAGTGTTCTGAGGGATGGTACCTCAGGCCCCCACCAAACAGAACTTCCTAGACTGGGAAACATGCATCCTGGCCATACTTGCAGGTGCCCAGCAGCGGAGAGGAATAACTGAGACTGAGTGATTGTGGATGATCACTTTTCTCTCCTATGGAGTAGCCAGGAATCCACCAAAGATAATCAATTTGGCTACAGCGCTTGAGGAGCTGGCCACAGCGCTTGAGGAGCTGGCCACAATACTGCAGGGGCCCTGACAGAAACACAGGCCAAGTAACAGAAATATCCACTGAAATGATTGCAATCTGGCAAACAGTCCTACAGAATCATTTGGCTTTAGATCTTATCCTCACTGAGAAAGGGGGAACCTGTGCTATTAGTGACATAGAATGCTGCACCTATATCCCTGATGAGTCCATTAACATTACATCCCTCTCCGAGCACACTGCCAAGGAGACTGACAGCATCAAGAAAGTAGGGTAGGATTTACATGGGTTCACCGAAGGGTTGAAGACCTGTTAGGTAATATGTCGGGCATGATATTGCATTATGGCCCAATAGTTGTACATAATGATCAAAAGGAAGGAATGATAATGTATGTAAAAGGGTTAACACTTTGTTAAACAAGAGCAGCCTGTTTTTCTGAAAGAAACTGCTGATATTCAACAGATGTGCTAAGCCATGCTGAGCCGTATTTCTTCTTGAGGGAAGATAGATAGGGCTTCAAGATGCTTATCTCCTTGTGCACTCATGCGTACAGATAGGACAGCTGCAGTCTGGTCTGTGTGTGTATGCCATTATGACTATTTTGTAAATTGCCTTCAGGGGCTGTCACGTAGTAAATAACTTTGGCTCCAGCCTGTCTTGTGTGGGGAGTACATGGACAGATATATCTGTGGTGTAAGGGGAATTGTTAGTCAGTTAGTGGATTGAGCAGCAACAGTCATAGACTGTTCCTGTTTGAGCGACTGAGTAAGGCCTGGGTGCTTGGAGTAAAGAGTTTGTATTTATACGGTCTCTGAGTGACTTTCTCCAGAATCGACTTCCACAGAATGGGAGTGGCTTTAAAGGACTGGGCTGCTGGAAGCACATTACCAGACCTGGAGTGATTGCAACTGGGTCTGACAGAGGCACAACTGGTTCCTCTGGGCACAGTCTCACTCCAACTATTTCCTACCTTCCTTTGTACAGGTATGTAATGTCTAAATGACCAGTGTTTGAGTAAATTTGACTCACCAAACTTTCTCCTGACTGAATCACTGGAATCTCTGAGTCAGATGGGTTCTCTCCAGTTGATGCTCTCAATCCTCGGGCTGGTTCACTTGTTGCTGTTCCCTTGTCTTCAGTCATGGTTTCCTTCCATTTGGGGTTTTTCTTCCAATAAATCTCTCACCCCAGGTCTAACTTTAACATGAAAGATAATGAAGCACATTAACAATAAAAAGAACCAAACATTTCTGCTTAATGTTACTAAGAGCAAAACTCACTGAAATGTAAACATTGAAGGCAGATATAATGATCTCAGTGAACAATCTTTTATTGTCCCTCACACGTCACAAAACGATATGGGATAAGCAGGAGCCATCATTCAGTCATGGTAAGACATAAGACACAGGAACAGAATTAGGTGATTTGATCCATCTGGTCTGCCCCACCACTCAACCGTGGCTGATTTTTATTCCAACACCATATTCCTGCCTTCCTCCTGTAACCCTGAAACTACTTAGCAATCATCAATATATTAATCTCTCATAAACATACCCAAATGGCAGCCTCAACCACCCTCTGCGGCAACAAATTCCACAGATCAGACATCCTTTGGCCAAATATTTTTTCACATCTCAGTTTTACAGAGAAACATCTTTATTTCGAGACTGTGCTATCAGATCACAGATTATCTGTCTAATGGAAACATCCTCTCCATGTCCACTGTATCCAGGCTTTTCAGCATTCAGTAGGTTTACTTAACCATACATCCCTCCACCACCCCCACTGTCCCTCTGAACTCCATTGAGCACAGGTCCAGAACCATCAAATGCTCCTCATACATAAAGCCAATCATTGCTGATATTATTCTTGCAAACCTTCTTAGCAATAACTGTACTGCACACATTTCCAGGAATAAGAGACAAATTGGTACCAGGGTAATTTGCAGGCAAAGTTGTGCTTTCTTCACTGTACTACTATCACAGAACGAGCCATTTCCATTTCCAGGTTCAAACAGGTCCATTTCAGGAAATATAAACCATTCCAGGGTGAATGTAATAAACAGAAGCTGGAATTACCAGAAACACTCAGCAGGTAAGGAACAGCTGTGGGGAGAGGAACAATCCTTGCAATTCAGGTTAATAACGTTTCATGAGAATGGCTTCAAACATTTTCAGTTTTTAGAACAGATGCCCAGTATCTTGAGTTTCTGTTTGATTCCCACTGCCTCACAGCTTGATCCCCAAGGGCATTTTACTTGGATCTAAAACTGTGATATCCAACCTCACAGAGTCACACAGCTGAACCTGCCACTTACCCACCCTGAGAGTCTCACACATCGTCAGCACATCTCAGACTGGGTAGTGCAATCCGGGATTTCCCCACAACCAATGTTCAGCTTCTCGAGATATCTTCTTCATTGCAGAAGGACGAGCATCCAGCCCCATCTGTAGAAGCACTAACCAAAGTCAAAGCCAAAACACCAACAGTTCCATATGCCTGGAATGCCGATCGCAGGATTATAGCCCAAGCACCAACTCTCCCAGTACTCCTTGCTGCCAGTAAAATGCTATAGTGTGTCAGCCAGTCATTATTCAAAAACTGGCACCTCCACACCAATGCACAACACAACTGGTACCTGATGACCCTCTGTCATTCCAGCTAACAAAAACCAATCTGGAAATAACTCAGCAAGGCCAAAGGTGCAAAAGAACACTTCACAATGAAGACAAAGGTTAAAAGAAAGATTGCTGATATATAACATTGCGGAGGTGGGATACAGGGTGGACCGAGGTTGACCCAGATGGTTGATGTATATCACTGAAGCAGGAGTGAGGAGACTGGACAGAGGTTGAACAAGATAGGCAGGGAATGAGCAGATGGAACCAGGTGGGAGAAGGGATCAAGGACAATCAGTGATCAATACACAGATACTGAATTAACAGCATACACTACCTTATGAAAGATTCTAAAATGACAAAGTTAGAACAAACAACAAGAACTTTGCCATATATACTTTGACCCTCACCACATTTTTATCAACACACCATAGAAACTTTCCCATCTGAACAGTTCAGGTTTTGCATGGTAACTGCTCTGCCCGTGACTGCGAGGAACTACAGAGACCTTTGGATCAGCACATCACAGAAACCATTCTCCCCCCTAGGCCTCCCAGTCCCTCGGTAAAGCAGGCAGTGAAATCAAAGATCCCCACAACCTGGGACGTTCTTCTTTCTCACCCACCACAACTGGGGAGAAACAACAGCCATAAAGCTGAAGGAAGCGAGGCCAGTTGAGGGAAGTTAACGGGACTCAGTGGCCAACATCAGATGTCCCAACACAACACAGAGGAAGCATCACCACCCATCCGGGGACTGTACGAACACACCACGTGATCTTGCATCACAAAACAGAGGGCGGGCCAGATCTGCGGTAAAAAGCCTCAAGTGACCTGCTGGCGGGACTTCCTTTTCAATTCTGCGGAAATAGACAGCCCGGACTCCTGGTTTGGATCACTGAATGCAAATGAAGAGAAGTCTACACATTTTTGATGAGCCCGGGTAACTGGAGAAAACAACACAAGTTTGTCCAACCTCTCGTTATAGCTCATGTACTCTAATCTAGACATTATCCTGTAAACCTCTTTTACACCCTCTACTATTATTATGACATTTCACATTCTTAAAATAGTGATGCTAACTGACCTAATACAGGGAATGTTTTCTAGGATTAAATGTCAGGAATTGTGAAAAACTGAGTTTAAATGTAATTGGCTACAATGTGTGTAAACTTCTGCATTTTAACTGTGGCCATTAACATGAAAAAGAAAATTTGCCAGTATATCAAGCAGATAAATGTCAAATTTTCTGTTCTCATGGATGAATCAACAAGCATTAAGACCACCCTAATAGATTATTTGAAATGTGAACGTGATAAGGCAGGTGGTTTGAAATGTGAAAGTGATAAGGCAGGTGGTCCCCATTTTATGTTTTTAGATCTAATTGAACTGCCTGATCAGAAAGCTGTAACTATTGCTAAGCATCTATTGAACTGTCTCAATAACCATGCGTTTGATGACTCTTACCTGAAACAGAACCTTGTAGCTTTTGCTAGTGACGGAGTGAGTGTAATGCATAGTGTCAAATCTGGTGTTGCTACAATTCTCAAGGAACATTACCCTGATGTGACAATTTCGCACTGTCTTAATCACAGATTAGAACTTGCAGTAGGTGATTCGGTGAGAGAAGTGCACAGAAAAAAAAAACATTTTCAAACATTTACGGACAAATTCTACTCTGTTTACAGTACATTACCTCTGAACTGTCTGAATGTGCCTCTCAGAATCAGAATCAGGTTTATTATCACCGGCATGTGTCATGAAATGTGTTAAATTTGCAGCAGCAGTTCAATGCAATGCATAATACAGAAGAGAAGAAAACACAAAATGAAACAATATAAATAAATAACTAGATCAGTTACAGTATCAGGGGTGTCAAACTCATTTTAGGTCACGGGCCGGATTGAGCAAAATGCAGCTTCATGCGGGCCGGATCAGTCGGACGCGTGCGAACGCAGCTTTTGTTGCCTCCGTTTTTTCAGCCTGCTCTCATGTGTCTCAGTCTCTGCTATAACTACAAAGTGTTTCACTTTACAAATTCCGTTTCTTATGAAGATGACTGCCGAATAAACACTAAAAACCCTGAAAACCTGGTACCTGAATAAACTCAGCATTAGCCATATCATACGCGGTAGGCGCTTCGATTACTGGGGCCAGCTTTAATAGTAATTAGATATTATCTCGCGGGCCAAAGATAATTCCACCGCGGGCCGGATTTGGCCCGCGGGCCTTGAGTTTGACATATATGCAGTATATGTATATCTGGGACACTTGCTCATCGTGATGTTTATAAATGACCTAGATGAGGAAGTGAGGGATGGTTAGTAAATCTGCTGACGACACAATGGTTGGGGGTGTTGTGGATAGTGTTGAGGGCTGTCAGAGGTTACGGCTGGGCTGTGAACTGGCAAATAGAGTTCAACCCAGTTAAGTGTAAAGTGATTCATTTTGTAAAGTCAAACATGATGGCAGAATATAGCATTAACGGTAAGACTTGGCAGTGCGGAGGATCAGAGGGATCTTGGGGTCTGAGTCCATAGGATACTCAAAGCTGCTATGCAGATTGACACTGTGGTTAAGGCGGTATACAGTGTATCGACCTTCATCAATCGTGGGATTGAATTCAGGAGATGAGAGGTAAAGTCACAGCTATATAGGACCCTTGATACACCCCTCTGTGCTCAGTTCTGGTCGCCTCACTACAGGAATGATGTGGAAGCCTTAGAAAGGGTGCAGAGGAGATTTACAAGGATGTTGCCTGGATTGGGGAGCATGGGAATAGGTTGAGTGAACTCGACCTTTTCTCCTTGGAGCGACAGAGGATGAGAGGTGACCTGACAGAAGTGCATAAAGTAATGAGTGGTATTGATCATGTGGATAGTCAGGGGCTTTTACCTGGGGCTGAAATTGTTGCCACAAGAGGGCACAGGTTTAAGGTGCTGGGGAATAGGTACAGAGGGATGTCAGGGACAAGTCTTTTACTCAGAGAGTGGTGAGTGTGTGGAATGGGCTGCTGGCAATAGTGGTGGAGGCGGATACGATAGGGTCTTTTAAGAGACTTTTGGATAGGTACCTGGAGACATCAGAGAAAAAAAGAAAAACTCGCTTAGAAAACTAGAGGGCTATGGGTAACTTTAGAAATGTCCAAGGTCGGGACATGTCGGCACAACTTTGTGGGCCAAAGGGCCTGTATTGTGCTGTAGGTTTTGTATGTTTCTGTGAATAGATTTAAAATCGTGCAAGAAACAGAAAAACTATATATTTTAAAAGTGAGGTAGTGTTTAGGGGTTCAACGTCCATTTAGTAATCGGATGGTAGAGGAGAAGAAACTGTTCCTGAATCACTGAGTGTGTGCCTTCAAGCTTCTGTACCTCTCTATCTGATACTAACATTGAGAAAAGGGCAAACCCTGGGTGCTGGAGGTCCTTAATAATGGACGCTGCCTTTCTAATCCTCTGGTAATCTTATAAACGTCTATCCAGTCTCACTCCAGCCAGCACAGCTCCGGAGAAAACAACACAATTTTGTCCAACTTCTCATTATAGCTCATGCCCTCTAATCCAGGCAATATCCTGGTAAACCTCTTCTTCACCTTCTCCAAAGCCCTGACATCCTTCCGAAAATGAGGGCGACCAGATGTGTTCTAACTAGTTTTATAAAGCTGCAACACAACTTCCCGACATTTGAACTCAATGCTTCAACTAATAAAGACAACCATGCCATTTGCCTTCTTAACCACCCGATCAATCTGTACAGTCTCTTTCAGGGAGCGATGAACTTGGAGTCTGAGATCCCTCTGATCATCAACACTGTTCAGGGTTTTGCATTTAACAGTGTGTGTCTCATACATTCGACCTACCGAGCTGCCAAGATGATCATCATTGATCAAATCTCACTGAGATTTCTCAGGTCCTGCTGAATTTGATGTCAAGTGCACAAGTACGGAGAAACACTGACTTGTAGCATCACAGGCAAGTACATTCAGATAACACGGAACATAAGTTATACAATGCTCCGTCAGTTAAGAGATAGAAATACGTTTAACGTCATCCTGCTAACAGGACCAGAGCAACAGGCGCTGAGCGGCGGCTCATCTCAGACGGGTCGGTGTGAAGGTCTTACAACCCGGACCGACCCCGGCAGATTCTGTGAAGGAAGCGAGGCGAGGCCGCCAGTTCGGGGAAGTTCATCCCCTCCCCCTTGAAGTTTCACCGATCGCCTTGTGCTTCTCTCCGCCCCCCACCCACCATCTTTTATTCTCCAGTCCCGCCGAAGGGTTTCGGCCGGTAACGTCAACTGTACTCTTTTCCTAGCTGTTACCCGGCCTGCTGAGTTCCCCCAGCATTTTGTACGTGTTGCTCGGATTTCCAGAATCTGCAGATTTTCTCTTGTTTGAGTTTAACTCACTGCCCAACGTCAGACCTCCCCGCTCGGGACCGGCTTCAGTACTCACCGAAGGGAAATTGTTGGTGTTGCCCCGCAGAGAATAATCCGTTCCTGGCTCCCCGTCCTAGGGGTGGAGGACCCCTCTCGATCCCGATCCCTCCGCCGACCCGCTTCCACAAAGAACGAAAAACAACGGAGCATGCGCGATCTGTAATAGCGTCATCGGGCAGTGGGCGGGGCCTCAGAAACAAACCCAAATGTGCTGCGGATCCGCGGTGAAACATGGTCACGTGACTTTGTGTCTCCCACGTGACCCGGAGTCTCTGCTCCTCTCCTCACACGCTGCCCAATCCACCGCCACATTTCCCACATCATTTCATTATTTCCCTATCCTATTTTCATACGTACACCGGATACGTATTTAACTTTTTCCCTCCGTATCTTAACCAATCCCTTTCCCTACACCGCCAGGTCACAGAGTTCTCGGAGTTAGAGTTTCGATTTCCATCCCGGTCAAACACAAAATTCAGACCACACAGGGAATGTGCAGGTTTCATTTAAATCAGTCTATGTTTATAAACACTAATTTCTATTCACATTCCTCTGGCCTCACTGGACAGGAACACTGAGACATCAAGTGAGAAACAGGTGGGACACTCAGCCCCTCTAAACATCAACAAGATGACGGCTGCTGTCCCATCTCAGCCACACGTTCCTCCCCGATCCTCATTTCCTCGATCCCTTCGGTCTCCACACACCTGCCAGCCTCAGTTTTATGTGAGGACAGTCACCAAGTCTTCACAGCCCTGTGTGGTGGGGATTTACAAACATTCACAACCCGTGGAGTGGAGACATTTCCCCTCATCTCAGTCCCAGACAGCCCACCCACTTTTCCAGAGACTGGGATCCCTGGTGCAACCGGTAATGATGTTGTTCATTTCAATGTGTTCACCTCTCAGTCCTCGATTCTCTAAATGAAAGGGTTATCGCATTTGATCTTTCTCCATCTGATGGTCCACCACTCCAGGGATCAGTCTGGTGAATCTTCATCGCACTCTCTGTAACAAATACTCTCTGAAAACTTTGGTAATCCTGTATGGAATTAATTTCCATCTTCTGTAGCCCCGTGTTTCGCCAAACACTCAACTCCCACCCCTGTCACTATTTCCAACCCCACTTCCCCCCTCAGCTGGATCCACCTCTCACTCCCCAGTTCTTGCCCCATCCCCACCCCTCACCTCTTTTCTCTGACTATTTCCCGTCCACTCTCAGTCCAGAGGGAGGGTCCCGGCCCGAAATGTTGACGGTCCATTTCCCTCCACAGATGCTGCCCGACCCACTGAGTTCCTCCGGCAGTTTGTTCTTTGGTCTGTATAACCCGTGTTTGTATGGGGATCGGGATTTTACACCATATTCCAGGTACAGTCTCAACAAATCCCAAATAATTGTCACTTTGCCTCGGACCATTGGCCCCGCTTGCAGGGCAACAGTCTGCCGGTGTTTGCCCCCCAATGTGGTGAATCCCTCTGATCGACACCACCGTGGGCTCAGACATTTCCACAGATCAGCCCCTCCTGTCCCCACCGGGACAAACATCCTGTCCGCCCCTCTCACACCATCTTCATTCTTTCAATAAAATCCCGCCTCTCCTCACTTTTTATGTCTGATCCCTCCACGGGGAAGCGGCATCAAGCGACGGATCGTGTGGTCTCCTACTACTCCTCAGACTCCGGCTGTCGGAGACGCTTCAGAAACGCCCCCAACTTTCCTCGGATAGAAATAGATATAATTCAAAAAGCGGGACATTTTCTTTGAAATTCGTTCCGCTTTAACGTGCAGTTCGAGCTGCAGCAGGAGTCGGCTCAACTCCCTCTCGACCGGTCCGCCTTCACTACTGGGTGTACCCAGTGATTGACATCACTTCGCACCAATGGGAATAGCGCAGCTCTGCAATCAATTCAATTCCTCTGTTGACTGTTCGGGGAGGGGGGCGTTGGCTCTTGCTTAATTGCTCAGCCGTTAAACCGAAAAAGCTCGAGCACAGCAGCGCGTGTGTGACGTAAGGCACCGTGCTCGTGACAGCAGATGCAGGTATGAGGAGACCGTGGGTGACGTCAGGCGCGTGGGGGCTCCTGTGTGACGTCACGTCAGGGGGAGCGCTTCAATTTTAAAACACCTTTTGTTTCGTACGATGTGGAACAACAAAATTAAATTAGGGTTTCAGCACTGAATCCGGTGCTGTGTGATGTAAAGTCCTGTGTCCAGTTGTTGACTGAGTGGGCAGCGCGGTTTTGTCTCGACTGGAGGCTCCAGGCTCTCCTCAGCCCCGGTTTTAACTTTGCGACCGAGCCCCGGCTGTGGGATCAATTCCTTGTGGTTCTCCGAGGGGATTGGGGTGAAGGGACGGCTCTGTCTGTGTGTGGGTAGAGATTATGAATGGAGTGTGGGTCCGGGTCCCAAGACGAAGTAAGCTGTAAACAAGGCGGGATCTGGTGAATTGGATCAGACAGCTTAGCTCGCGTCTTTTCAGGAAACAACAAACATTTTAATGACTGTCCAATCTCGCTACTAACATGATTACGTGTTACAACATTGTGTGTTACAGAGCCCCAGAATCTAGGACAGCCGTCATGGGCTGCGGGTGCAGATAGGGAACGAGGTCACTGAATTGTACATCAGAGAAGGTCACCGGTTTGTACAGCCTCCTATGAGATCTGCTGGCACATCGGGAGTCTGAATGGGAAAGGTAATAGGGAAGGGGCTGAGGAGAGAGTTTAAACATGTTCAGGGGTGGAGGGGTACAGGAGCTGTCTCATAGATCGTTTTGATTGTTTTTTGTGTGTAATCTCACAGGTGGTGACTGAGGAAGAAGCTTGTTGACGGAGGATACCCAGAGGCGAGTAGGTCAGACACAGAATCAGGAATTGAATTGAATTGACTTTATTTCTTACATCCATGAAGAGTAAAAATCTTTACGTTATGTCTCCATCGAAATGTGCAACGTGCAATGATAGTAACTTATAATAGTTTATAATAAATAAAACCGACAATGTAATATAGAGTACACTCAAATCAGCATGTGTTCATCAGTCTGATGTCCTGGTGAAGAAGCTGTCCCAGAGCCTGTCGGTCCGGCCTTTTATGTTGCGGTACCACTTCCTGCATGGTGGCAGCTGGAATAGTGACAGTGATGTGATTTCCTGTGTCACGGGTACAGACTGTCGACTCAAGTGAGGAGTTTGTGTGGAGATGCAGCTTCCCCGGAGGTGGAGGAAAGAGGACACACCAACAGGTGGGACCAGCTGTGGGAAGACATGGTTTGTCAGGTCTGATGATGAGCTGACTGTACCTTCACCTTCAGACTGAATCAGAAAACCATTCTGGGGGTATTTAAAATGTCAGAAGCAGGGGCAGGTGTTGTGTCTCCATCAGACCCTCAGTGAGATGGTTCAAGTTACAATGTGCAGGGATGAAAGCACAGTGTTTGGGGGCAGATTTAGTCACTGATTCTGTCACAGTGAGAGGGTTAGTTTTGCTGTAAGGAAGCAATATTAATGGAAGAAGACACAGGAACTTCATCAATTGCCAGTTGTTCAGCAGAAGTGACCAATCTATGTTACCTTGAGAGAAACAGATACTTGCAGTGGCGACAAAGGGGTGCAGTCTGGTTTATTTCAGGTTGGACAGGGGTGTGGAGTTTTGAGATCAATCCCTTGTGGTGCCACCATCGTTAATTTAGTGTGTCCAGAGTGGAGGGTCACACAGCACAGAAACAGGCCTTTGGCCGGCCATACCTGTTCTGACCATCCACTCACTGTCTACACTGGTCTCATTTATCAGCACTTGGTTCATAGCCGACTGTATCTTGGCAGTTTCAATGCTCATCCACTTCGTTAATGTTGTGAAGGGACCTGCCACCACCACCACCTCGGGCAGTGTGTTCCAGATTTCAGCTACCCTCTGAGTGAAAAATCTCTTCCTCAGATCCCTCTAAACCTCTTCATCCTCTGCTTCAATCTATGCTCGCTGAGCTGTGACACGTCTGTCCCAGGATCGAGGCTGATATGGGCATTAGTGAGGCCTTTGCTAAGGTTCAGCATGGGAAGTTGCTGTGGAAAGTTAGATCACATGGGATCCAGGGAGAGCTGGCTCACTGGATGCACAGTTGGCTTGATGGTAGGAAGCAGAGAGTGATGGTGGGAGGCTGTTAATTGGACTCGAGGCCCAGCCTAGTGAGGATCCCCAGGGTTACACCCATTGCTTTCATTATTCATTGATATTTAATTATATTTGCATTTGCAGAGTTTGTTGAATTCTATGCTCTACTTCAGGGGTGTCAAACTCATTTGAGATCACGGGCCAGATTGAGCAAAATGCAGCTTCATGAGAGCCGGATCAGTCGGACGCGTGCGAACGCAGCTTTCGTTGCCTCCGTTTTTTCAGCCTGCTCTCATGTGTCTCAGTCTCTGCTATAACTACAAAGTGTTTCACTTTACAAATTCCGTTTCTTATGAAGAAGACTGCCGAGCAAGACTGCCGAATAAACACTTAAAAACCCTGAAAACCTGGTACCTGAATAAACTCAGTATTAGCCATATCATACGCCATAGGCGCTTCGATTACTGGGGCCAGCTTTAATAGTAATTAGATATTATCTCGCGGGCCAAAGGTAATTCCACCGCGGGCCAGATTTGGCCCGCGGGCCTTGAGTTTGACTTATATCCTCCCACAAACCCCTGTATAAAGGCGATTGGAGGCACTGCTCCTCGTTCAGTCTCCAGGATGTTGTGTGGTGGTTGCTTGCTGCTGACGGTGCTTTCTTCCAGCCAGTAAAAGCCTACCTTGACTCATGTCTCTGAGAGTTATTGATGGTGCATCAGATAGCCAGAGGCTTTTTTCCCAGGACGGAAATGGCTAACACGAGTGGGCATGGTTTTAAGCTGCTTGGAAGTAGGCACAGGGGAGACGTCAGAACCAAGTTTTTTAAACAAAGAGTGGTGTCTGTGTGCGGAATACGCTGCCAGCGACGGTGGTAGATACTAATACAATAGAGTCTTTTAAGAGATTCTTAGATTGGTACATAGAGCCTTGAAAAATAGAGGGCTATGAGGTAGGGTAATTCTAGGCAGTTTCTAGAGTAGGTTACATGGTCGGCACAACATTGTGGGCCGAAGGTCATGTAATGTGTTGTAGATTTCTGTGATTCTCTGAAATTCAAGGGAAATCTCTTCTCCGACGGACTGGTGACCAGTTGCAACCTGTCATCACAGGGAGAGTGAGAGGTGAACAGCAGGAATAGATTTTGATATACTGATACGGAACAGAAATATGGGCTGGGACCAGATTGGCCGAGTGGTCTTTCTAGTGTACATTGTGAGTGTGGTAGAGACAGTAAGTACCTGAGACAGGGGATTTGATACAGAACTGATTCAACATTCACAGATCCACAATATTAAACATCAGTCCTGGGTCCGATGAGCAGCCGGAAGAACTGCCGAATCTGACAGTAACAGTCCCTCATGAACCTGCAGCTTCCTTCAGTCACCGTGAAGGTTAAACATTTAACACGGAGCTGGCCACCGCCCGAATAGGAAACACACCGGCAAACGCTGCGGTCGGCAAGACGCAGGAGGTTCACCGTAGCGCCAATAGTGGCCGGAGGTCTGTATGGCGCCACCAGTGGCTGTAGGTCTGCACATCACCACCTGTGGCCGGAGGGCGGAGGGACAACGGAGAGGTAAATCACAAACGACGAAGTCTGCAGATGCTGGAAATACAGAGCAACACACACAAAAATGCTGGCGGAACTCAGCAGGCCGGGCAGCATCTATCGAAAAGTGAACCCTCCTTCAGGATTGAAATGGAATGGGGGAATTATGTGAAAAAATCGGGGCAGGCGAGGAAATATCTAGCTGAAAGGTGATAGGTGAAGCCAGGTAGGTGGGAAAGCTCAAGCAGAAGAAAATAGAATCTAATAGGAGAGGAGAGTGGCGAATAGGAGCAGTGGCCCCAGAGAGACGTGATAAGCACGTGAGAGGACGTGAAAAGTCAGAGAGGAAGAAAGGGAGTGAGAGGGAGGGAGATTTGTTCACCGGAAGGAGAAATCGATATTCTTGCCAACAGGTGGTGGGGGGGGGGTGTTACCCGAACGGAATATAAGGTGCAGGTCCTGGACCCTGAGGGTGACCACAGCTTAGCACAAGAGGAGGCGATGGGTTGACACGTCGGGACGGGAATGGGAATCGGAATCTAATTGAAAATGTTTGGACACCGGGAAGTCCCGCTGGGAGCGGATAGTTCAAAGATCAGTTTATTATGAAAGCAGGTATCCATAAACAATTCTCGCGGTTTTTTTTTCTTCTCCAGACAACCACAAAACAAAGAAAGAGCATGAAAGTCGTTCAGAGAGAAAAATCAAACTCCCACCCCACCCCCCGCATCAAAAAGAACGGCATCCCGATCATCAACCCCCAAAACCCACCCCCCAAGCACAAAGGGGAACAATAACATCGATCTGCCCCCCCCCCCAAAAAAACAACCCTACCCCGCACAACTGCGGAGGAGCTGGTGTCACCAGTGTAGAGGCGGCCGCATCGGGAGCAGCGGACACAATAGGCGACTCCGGAAGATTCACAGGTGAAGTGTCGCCTCACCTGGAAGCATGTTTGGACAACAGAGAGAGTTCGGCCGTCCGGCCCTTTCACTGTGACACCCCGAACTCCACATCAAATCCGTCCAAACGAATCTGGGCGAACTTTAATGACCAATAAATATAATTCCTCTCAGCGATCAGCTGTCTGAATGAATGACTGACTTTAAAGAGGAAGGGGTGTCTATGGTCCACATTGTCAGGGTGTTGAGTTTACCAGGAGACAAAGACTGCAGGGACGCGAGATTTTCTGTTGACTAATACACTGTGTGTGGACCCCGCTGGCAATTCTGGTGGTGTGACCCGTATCGAGACAAACACCACGCTGCCCACTCCACCAACAACACGGCACAGCCGGACACATAACAGGGACTTTACATCTCACAACACTGGATTCAGTGATGAAACCCGTGATTAATGTTGTTGTCCCACTGAAATAATCAGAAACGTCCATTCAGGTGTTTTCAAATGGGAGCGCTCGCCCACGGGTGACGTCACACAGGTGAATCCACGCGACTGACGTCACACATAGGTCCCCACACCGGGACCTGCCCTCGCGTGCGCGGTGTTTACGTCACCCCCGCGCTGGAGAGCTCGAGCTTTATCGGTTTAACGGCTGAGCTACCAATCACGTGACCATCCCCTCCCCCACCGCTGAAAAACAAAGCTTCAAGAGCTTCGCTTTTTCCATTGGTGCGCAAGAATGTCAATCACTGGTTACACCCAATAGCGAAAGCGGACAAGCCGAGAGGGCGTTACCCCTCTGAGTTCGTCTCTCGCTGCGGTGCCGGAGTCTGGACAGAGCGGAACAAATCTCAATGTAAATGTCCGCTTTCTGATTTCTATTTCCCTCCGAGGGAAGTTGGGGAGTTTGTGCAGCGTCTCCTGCGGCCGGAGTCTGATGTATCGCTGAGAGATAGGAGGAGACCGCTCGGCCCTTCTGTTTGATGCCGGCTCCCCGGGGTGAGGGAGGGAGAGGGGGGATTTTATTGAAAGGATGAAGATGGTGAGAGACGGGTCGGACAGGATGTTTGTCCCGGTGGGGACAGGAGGGGCTCATCTGTGGAAATGTCTGAACCCACAGTGGTGGCGAGCAGAGGGATTCACCACATTGGGGGGGCAAACACCGGCAGACTGTTGCCCTGCAAGCGGGGCCAATGGTCCGGCAAAGTGACAATTATTAGGGATTTGTTGAGACTGTCCCTGGAATATGGTGTAAAATCCCGCTCCCCATACTAACACGGGTTATACAGACCAAAGAACAAACTGCCGGAGGAACTCAGTGGGTCACGCAGCATCTGTGGAGGGAAATGGACCGTCAACATTTCGGGCCGAGACCCTCCCTCTGGACTGAGAGTGGACGGGAAATAGTCAGAGAAAAGAGGTGAGGGGTGGGAATGGGGCAAGAGCTGGGGAGTGAGAGGTGGATCCAGGTGAGGGGGGAGGTGGGAAGGTGGAAATAGTGACGGGGGGAGGAGAGTGTTTGGGGCAACACGGGGCTGCAGAAGGTGGTAATTAATGCCACAGAGGATTAACACAGAGGTTAGAGAGTATTTGTTATAGAGAGTGTAATGAAGATTCACCAGACTGACCCCTGGAGTGATGGGTCATCACATGAAAGATCAAATGTGATAACTCTTTCATTTAGAGAGTAGAGGACTGACAGGTGAACACATTGAAATGCACAACATCATTACCGGTTGAACCAGGGATCTGAGTCTCTGAAAAATGGGATGGACTGTCCAGGACTGAGATGAGGGGAAATGTCTCCCCTCTGAGGGAGGCGAAAGTCTGTAAATTACCACCCTCAGTGACTGTCCTCACATAAAACCGAAGCCAGCAGATGTGTGGAGACCAAATGGATCGAGGAAATGAGCATCGGGCAGAAACATGTGTCTGAGATGGGAGAGCAGACACCATCTCATTGATGGTTAGAGGGGCTGAATGGCCTCTTCCTGCTGTTTCTCACTTGATGTCTCAGTGTTCCTGTCCAGTGAGGCTGGAGGAATGTGAATAAACTGATTTAAATGAAACCTGCGCACTTCCTGTATGGGTCTGAATTGTGTGTTGTACCGGGATGTGAATCGAGCCCATGACTTTGTGACCAGGGCGGTGGAGGGAAAGGGACGGGGAAGATATGGAGGGAAAAACTAAATATGTATCTGGTGTAAATATGAAATAATGTGGGAAATGCGGCCAATGGGTCGGGCAGCGTGTGAGGGTGAGGAGCGGAGTTAGCGGTTCAGGTGGGAGACCCTCCACCCGCCACCTGATCCCGTTTCGTATTCAGGTTTCTCTGCAGATCTGCAGCGTCTGCGGGTCACTGCTCTACGTGTACGTGTAGCTTCATCTTTCACCCGTACAGACAAGGCAGTGAGATCCGGATCTGTCACTTCCTCTCATAGTGAGTGGACAATGTTTTTTTCTGCAATACGTTCAGCATGTTTCATTCCACTGCTTTACTTGCTGAAGTGCAGCCGATATTTCTGGATGTGTGACCCATTTATGTGAGAATTTAGCCTTTTGATTTATCTCAGCTCCTCATAAATGTGTACAGTTCAGCTAAGCTTCACTCTAGAATTTCCAAAGCAACAACCCAGTCAGTCAAATAGTTCCACACTATTAAAATAGTTTATTACATTTTTTGTACTACTTACGGTATATAATTTAACTATTTAATATGTATATTCTTATTTTAAATCACAATTGTCAATATCTATTGTTATGAGTTAGGTTCTACTGCTGCTGCAGAGACAACAAATTTCATGACATATGCTGGTGCTATTAAACCTGATTCTGATATTGATATGGGAGACCCACCACCGGTCACCTGATCCCAGTTACCGCAGATCGTAATGCGAGATTGAAGCCTTTTCTATTTATTTGCATTCCTCAGAAAAGGCAACAGTTAATTTTCCTTCTGTGGTTCCAAAGCAGAAGCTCAGTCTGTCTAATCTTTCCACACAATTAAAATGGGGATATTGTTTATTATCATCATGTACTGAACTACAGTGAAAAATTTGCCTGATGTACCATCCACACAGATCAATACATTATGACAGTACATTGAGTTGATATACGACAAAACTGTAACAAAGCATTATGGCTGCAGAGAAATTGCAGTGCAGATAGACATATGGTGCAGTGTCATGCCGAGTTACATTGTGAGGTTGAGTACATTTTATCATTCATTTGGCTAATAACCACAGACAGGAAGCCGATCTTGAGCCTTCTGTATGCACTTTAAGGCTTTTGTATAGCTTCCTTGAAGGGAGAGCAGGTTGGCTGCAAGAATGTCCAGATTGTGAGGATCTTTGAGTTCTTATCCTGCTTTTCTGAGGCAGGGGAAGTGTAGGAAGAGTCCATGGAGGGGAGGCTTGTTTCTCTGATGTTCTCCGCTCTCCAAAGTTCTCTGCAGTTCCTTGCAGTCATGGGCAGAGCAGTAGCCATACGAAGGCGTGAAGTATCGACAAGAAGCTCAGAGACCTCGGCCTTCACCCTGTCTTGTGTAGCTGGATCCTGGTCTTCCTGTCAGATCGCCAGCAGGTGCTAAGTGTGGACTCCCTCACTTCTGTCTCTCTGACCCTCAGCACACATACCCCTCAGGGTTGTCTCCTTGGCCCCTCCTTTACTCTCTGTGCACCCATGACTTGTGTCGCCACTCACAGCTCCAATCTGCAAATTAAATTTGTTGACGACACATTCAATGTCTGCAGTGAGATGCTGAAGATGTTCTATAGGTCAGTTGTTGAGAGCGCCCTCTTCTTTGTGGTAGCGTGTTGGGGAGGAAGCATTAAGAAGAAGGACGCCTCACGTCTTAATAAGCTGATAAGGAAGGCGGGCTCTGTCGTGGGCAAAGTACTGGAGAGTTTAACATCGGTAGCTGAGCGAAGGGCGCTGAGTAGGCTACGGTCAATTATGGAAAACCCTGAACATCCTCTACATAGCACCATCCAGAGACAGAGAAGCAGTTTCAGCGACAGGTTACTGTCGATGCAATGCTCCTCAGACAGGATGAAGAGGTCAATACTCCCCAATGCCATTAGGCTTTACAATTCAACTGCCAGGACTTAAGAACTTTTTTTTTTAAAGCTATTATTAATGCTTTTTGAGTTAGTGATTTAGATGCATATCATATTATTACTGAGTTAAGTATTGTATGTAATGAGTTTTTGCTACAACAAGTGTATGGGACATTGGAAAAAATGTTGAATTTCCCCATGGGGATGAATAAAGTATCTATCTATCTATCTATCTATCTATCTACATTGATTGGCCTAATCTCAAATCATAACTTTCAATCAATCTTCTGACAAGGCTCGGTCCAAACAAACTTTTCGCCCTTCTTCAGATTAGTTAGCGGAAGAGCGATATCAGCAAAGTTCTTAAAGAACTTACGATAATATCCAACCATTCCCAGAAACCTTCCAAGAGCCTTGTTACCAGTCGGAATAGAAAATTCAGAAAATTGCCTGGACTTTTGCCTGAACAGGAACCAATTTGCCTTGACCTACATTGCCAAGATAGGTCACAGTGACATGGCCAAATTCACTCTTAGGTAAGTTAACTGTAAGGCTGGCCTGGGAAAGCCTGTCAAACAGCTTTTCTACTGCAGAGATATGCTCTTCCCAAGTGTCACTCCCTGTGACTACGTCATTAGTACAGGCATCTGTGTGTTCCAACCCTCGAATTACAGAATCAATCATTCTCTGCAATGTTCCTAGAGCATTTTTCATTCCAATTGGCAAAACATTGTATTCATACAACCCAGGTGTCACAAACACAGAAATTTCTCTACCTCTGTCCGTCAATGGAACATACCTATACCCTTTCAACAGATCAACCTTTGTAAGAAATTTAGCTTTTCCAGCCTTATTGATGTAATCATCCAACCTAGGGATAGGATATGCATCTGTTTTTGTTACTGCATTTACCTTTCCATAATCAGTACAAAATCTAACAGTGTTATGCATATATAGGTGTAAATATATATTTCCCAAACTTAGCTAGTAAATGATGCAGTCTTACGCTGGTGTGGTAAGGATATTTAGTTCAGTTCACGGGATTGAAGTGAGTGAGAGATTTGGCATCCAAACAGGTGTCGTCGACCCTCTTCCGATGTCCTCCAAATCTTCCAAGTTAGCCAAACATGACCAACTTAAGAGCACCGTCTTCAAGTGACAATCTACCAACCCAGGCAAGGGTTTCTAGCAGATTTCACAGGGTTCGCTCTTACATGCACTAATAGTCACAGACTGATTCCTCTTAACTGATCCTCAACCCCACCCTCGTGGGCATTTAAAACTTCAGTGACAACTCTTCCCACTAGCCTTTGTGTGTCTGCCTGTCCTATGAAACAAACAGCAACACTCCTTTAAATACCATTGTGCTGAACACCAGCTGTCCATCATGCAGGCCCTCCGCACTCTCTCTCTCTCTCTCTCTCTCTCTCTCTCTCACAGACATGGTTCTTAGAGGCACAGTCCATAATCACAGCTCTAATAATATCATTGTTCAGCATATATTCAATTTCTTGCTCAGCCAATTTACATTTTTCTACCTTCATGCAATATGGATGTTGTTTAATCGGTTTGGCTAGACCGAAATCTACGTCGTGTACTGCGACCGTGGTTTGCTTGGGAACATTGGGAAATAAACCTTTAAACTTCAGAATTAATTCCTTCAGCTGTTGTTGTTGCTTTGGCTGCAGATGAGCCAACTTATTATCAATGTTTTCTTGAACAACCGAGATCATTAGCCTAACTGAGACCATGTTTGGCTTGTGAAAAGTCTCAGACGAGTCAATTCTTTCATTCTCAGGGTTGCCAGATTCATATGTTTTGACAACAACACTCACAGATGGTGCCTGCTTGACAAAATAAGTCTGTATCATATTATGTGTACCACCTGTGTTGGTTTACGTCGGTCGGATGTCTTAATAACATAATTCACATCATTAACTTGAGAGACTATTTCATATGGTCCATTGAGTTTCGCCTTAAGTGGATTCATCCACATTGGAAATAAGGCAAGCACCTTACCCCCCACCTGGTATTTTCTTTCACAAGCCTGCTTATCAAAACAAAACTTCATTTTGCTTTGAGAAATCTATAAGTTCTGTCTTGCTAGGCTACAGGACTGGTTTAGTTTGTTTTTGAACTTCAAAACATAGTCTAAGAAGTTAACATCAATCCACTGTTCCTTTAACAAGGTCAAAGGTCCCTCACGCTGTGACCAAATACAAATTCAAATGGACTAAAGCCCAGTGATTCCTGTACTGACTCTCTTACTGTAAACAAAAACAAATATATTCCTTCATCCCAGTATTTTCCATTTTCAACACAGTATGTCTTATTCATTGTTTTGAGGGTAGAATGAAATCTATCTAAAGCCGCTTGTGATTCCGGATGGTATGCAGATGATGTAATTCATTTAGCTCCCAGTTCATAAACCACCTGCTGGAATAAACCAGATGTAAAATTACTTCCTTGATCAGACTGGATTGCTTTAGGCAAACCAAATAGAGTAAAAATCTTAGTAAGAGCCTTCGTCACAGTTTGAGCTTTAATATTCCTGACAGGTTTTGCCTCTGGAAATCTGGATGAGGTACTCATAATAGTTAGCAAATACCGATGGCCAGCTTTAGTCTTTGGCAATGGGCCAACACAATCCACTATAACTTCGGAAAAGGGTTCACCAAATGCAAGTATAAGCTGGAGTGGGGCCACTGGTGTGACCCGATTGGGTTTATCCACAACTTGACAAGTGTGACAGGTTCTGCAAAAGGTCATAACATCTTTCCTCAAATTAGGCAGTAAATTTCCTTCATAATCCTGTTTAGTTTTATTCACTCCAAAATGGCCACCTAAGGGCATACTGTGGGCCAAAGTTAACATTTCTATCCTATACACTTTAGGAACTACAACTCGGTGAACAACTGTCCGTTCCTCACTCACAGGTATGGCAGGTGGCCTCCACTTCCTCATTAACACTCCATCCTTGAGATAATACCCGACTTGCATTTTCTTAATCTCATCATCTGAGAGAGCTGTTTCTTTTAAAACTTCCATCTCAGGGTCCCGGTTCTATTCTGCTATAAACTCCTTCCTAGACAGGGATAAGTCTTTCTCATCAGACTTACTACCTGAATCCTGTTGAAACAATGAAGGCAGAAAAGTCCCTGACAAGTCAGCATAACCTGAATCCCGATTTTGGCTATCATGGGTATCAGAATCATGCTGCACAGAACCGTCTGCATCAGCAGACTTTTTAGCCATACTGTGAGTTACTGCGCAGGAAGGATAAATGTTAAAATCCATCTCTGGGTCGTCAGTGGTTGGCTTAGTTGTCAACTGCACTGCAGGAACTACCTTACCATCTGCCAGGTCATTCCCTAACAGCAAAGTAACATCTTCCACTGGTAAACTGGAGCATAATCCAATCTTAACAGGTCTGGAAACCAACCCTGACTGTAAAGTTACCTTGTGCAATGGCACAGAAGCCCCAATGCCTTTAATAAAATGCCGCTCCCAATGCCTTTAATAAGATTCACCTCACAAGTGTTAGTCTCATCACCAAACTTTAGAACGCTGTCTAATATAAGTGACTGAGAAGCCCCAGTATCTCAAAGAATTTTCACTGGTACTGGGGTTGACCGTTCCTTTACTAATACAAACCCATCTGACATAAAATGATCGAATCCCTTCTTAACTCGGTCAGACCTCTCACTCCTTAACTGAGCCTCAACAGAATGTTCAGAACCCTGTGGGTTTATAGGTGCTTCAATATATTGAATACAGGCATTTGGGACTGCCTCCTTTTTGTTTTTCTTATTCAGGATAGAACAGTTAGCCATCATATGAGCAGCTTATTACAACAGTAACAAGACAAACCAGAATATTTCTCCTTCAACTGCTTCCCTTCATCGTTACTCTTGTCACTAGTCCCAGCTTTAATTTCTGGTTTACCCTGGTTATCCCTGCTACTCTTTTGGAAACTCTTATTCTGGGTAAATTTAACATTATGAGTTAAAGCGAACTCATCTGCTAATCTAGCAGACTCCTGCAATGTAGCAGCATCCTTTTCATCTAAATACGTATTTATGTCATCAGGGACACACCTTTTGAATTCTTCAATTACAACCAATGCTTTCAAGCTGTTAAAATCATCATTTATATTTTTATATGTGCACCAGCAGTCAAAACACAAACTTCTCACAAGCAAATTCCATATAAATCTGGTTCACAGATTTCCTTGAATTTCTAAACTTTTGCCTGTATGATTCTGGGACCAACTCGTAAGCTTTGAGCACAGCCTGTTTCACTATGTCATAATCAGCTGCTTCATCAACTGTCAAAGCAGAATAGGTTTGCTGAGCCTTCCCCTCAATTACACATTGTAAGAGAATAGGCCAACCCTTTTTGGCCACTTTAAACTCTGAGCAACCTCTTCAAAATGCTGAAAGTATTTATCAACCTCTGCCTCGTCAAGTGGAGGTACCAATTTAACTTCCCGACTGCCCACAGACTTATCACCAGAGTCTAACGCTAGACCCCTTTGCTGCAATCTCTCTATCTTTTCCAGCTCGAACACCCTCTGTCTTTCTGCTTCCTCCCTCTGTTTTTCTGCCTTTCTAGCCTCAAACTGCCTCTGCCTTTCCGCAGCCTCCATCTTTAACTTTTCTAACTTGTAATGGAGCTTAAGCTCACTAGGTTTACTTTCAGGAAACACCTCCAACTCCTCCATGTTAAACACACCCTCAAATACATAACATTCAGTTATAATCCTCTGCATCTGTGCCTTCCTCATTGTCAATTTCACCTTAGCAATTTTAAACCTTTTCGCAATACACAACAACACGATCCTTCTGACGTCCTCTAATGCCTCAGAGGTTGGTGCTACCAGACATTTATCAACATCCATTGCTGCTGATTTTGCACACACAAATAAATCAAAAGGGATTTCTCCAATGAAATCAATAATTAATCAACACATCCTCAAATTTGTTCATATCCCAGATGCAAGCCCCAATTTTGTTACGAACAAAAACCTAGAAACAAAAGCTTTAGAAATGAACCAGCAGCAATTGACTGCTCCTGGAGTCTGGTTTTGATGTTAAAACCACTATCTTTATTAGTATCTACTTATAACAAAGTAAATTAAGCAAGATAAATAAAAGTTAACAGTGTTATGTGTATATATGTGTGTAAATATAACTCCCAAACTATTGAGCTCGACGGAAACAAGGCTTAGAGTCTTGAGATGGTAAAGTATGGAAGTTCAGTTCATCCACGGAATAGGTGATGAAAGAGAAATATTTGTAATCCAGGGTAAATGTCGAGAGAGGGCAATTACATCGAATTCCAAAGGTTCCATTGTGGTAAAATGAGAGAACAGTCGCTGTAGACTTTATCCGTTGTCGTTTCAAATCACATACGAATTATCACCGAAAGTGACTTGTCACAAGGGGTATCATCTTCAAGTAAATTATCACATCACACCCAGACAAGGGTTAACACATAAGTGGTCTTCACAGGATACGCCAATTCGGATCCACACCTAAGGATCAAATGAGGTGATAACCACACATTCGATGTATGGTGAATTGATACTTAACCCACCCTTGTGGGCATAGGAAAGCTCTAAGCAGTGACCCTTGGCTACTAGTTCCCTGGTTTCGATCCTTCCATTTTTCCTCCTTCATCTCCGCCTGACTCTGAGTGTCTGAGTCCTCGGTTAAATCTAAACAAGCTGTGAGCGATGTAAACAAGCTGCAAGCCCAACTGATTTGACTTCTTAATCACTCTCTCTCTTAAAATGAATGTCCTCAGCAAGCAAAAGCAAGGAATTAACAAGAATGTGAACTGACTGGTGTGCCAGTAGTTGGGATGACTGAATGAATCCTTTCCAACATTCTGAGCAGGTGAAAAGCTCAGAATATGTGAACTGACTGGTGAATCTGTAGGGTGGATGAATCAGTGAATTTCTTCCCACATTCTGAGCAGGTGAATGGCCTCTCTCCAGTGTGAACTCGCTGATGTCTCTGTAGTTGGGATGACAGAGTGAATCCCTTCCCACATTCTGAGCAGGTGAATGGCTTCTCCCCAGTGTGAACTCGCTGGTGACTCTGCAGGTTGGCTGACTGAGTGAATCCCTTCCCACAGACTGCGCAGGTGAACGGCTTCTCCCCAGTGTGAACTTTCTGGTGTCTCTGTAGGGTGGATGAATCCGTGAATTTCTTCCCACATTCTGAGCAGGCGAATGGCTTCTCCCCAGTGTGAACTCGCTGATGTCTCCGTAGGTGGGATGACTGAGTGAATCCCTGCCCACATTCTGAGCAGGTGAATGGCTTCTCCCCAGTGTGAATTCGCTGATGTATCTGCAGGGTGTATGACTGAGTGAATCCCTTCCCACAGATTGAGCAGGTGAATGGCTTCTCCCCAGTGTGAACTCGCTGGTGTGTCAGTAGTTGGGATGACAGAGTGAATCCCTGCCCACATTCTGTGCAGGTGAACGGCTTCTCCCCAGTGTGAAGTCGCTGATGATTCTGTAGGTGGGATGACCGAGTGAATCCCTTCCCACAGACTGAGCAGGTGAAAGGCTTCTCCCCAGTGTGAACTCGCTGGTGTGTCAGTAGGCTGGAAGAGTTGGTGAATCTCTTCTCACAGACTGAGCAGGTGAACGGCTTCTCCCCAGTGTGAACTCGCTGGTGTCTCTGTAGGGTGGATGAATCAGTGAATTTCTTCCCACATTCTGAGCAGGTGAATGGCTTCTCCCCAGTGTGAACTCGCTGATGTCTCTGTAGGTGGGATGACTGAATGAATCCCTGCCCACATTCTGAGCAGGTGAATGGCTTCTCCCCAGTGTGAACTCGCTGGTGTATCTGCAGGGTGTATGACTGAATGAATCGCTTCCCACAGACTGAGCAGGTGAATGGCTTCTCCCCAGTGTGAACTCGCTGATGACTCTGTAGGTGGGATGACTGAGTGAATCCCTGCCCACATTCTGAGCAGGTGAACGGCTTCTCCCCAGTGTGAACTCGCTGATGATTCTGTAGGTGGGATGACCGAGTGAATCCCTTCCCACAGACTGAGCAAATGAAAGGCTTCTCCCCAGTGTGAACTCGCTGGTGTCTCTGTAGGGTGGAAGAGTTGGTGAATCTCTTCTCACAGACTGAGCAGGTGAACGGCTTCTCCCCAGTGTGAACTCGCTGGTGTCTCACTAGTTTCGATGCCAAAGTGAATCCCTTCCCACAGTCCGAGCAGGTAAACGGCCGCTCCCCGGTGTGTACTCGCTGGTGAGCCATTAGCTCAAATGACCGAGTGAATCCCTTCCCACAGTCTGAGCAGGTGAACGGCTTCTCCCCAGTGTGAACTCGCTGGTGTATCTGCAGGTTGGATGACTGAATGAATCCCTTCCCACAGACTGAGCAGCTGAACGCCCTCTCCCCAGTGTGAACTCGCTGATGCACCTTCAGCGTAGATGAGCAAGTGAATCCCTTCCCACAGTCTGTGCAGGTGAACGGCCTCTCCCCAGTGTGAACTCTCTGATGTACCTTCAGTTCAGATGACCGAGTGAATCCCTTCCCACAGACTGAGCAGGTGAATGGCTTCTCCCCAGTATGAAACAGCTGATGACTCCGTAGGCTGGAAGCGTGAGTGAATCTCTTCTCACAAACTGAGCAGATGAATGGCTTCTCCCCAGTGTGAATTCGCTGGTGACTCAGTAGTTGGGATGACAGAGTGAATCCCTTCCCACATTCTGAGCAGGTGAATGGCTTCTCCCCAGTGTGAACTCGCTGATGACTCTGCAGGTTGGCTGACTGAGTGAATCCCTTCCCACAGACTGAGCAGGTGAACGGCTTCTCCCCGGTGTGAACTCGCTGGTGTATCAGTAGTGTGCAAGAGTGAGTGAATCTCTTCTCACAGACTGAGCAGGTGAACGGCTTCTCCCCAGTGTGAACTCGCTGGTGTGTCAGTAGGTGAGATGACAAAGTGAACCTCATCCCACAGTCCAAGCAGGTGAATGGCCTCTCCCCGGTGTGAACTCGCTGGTGAGCCATTAGGTCAGATGACCGAGTGAATCCCTTCCCACAGTCTGAACAGGTGAATGGCTTCTCCCCAGTGTGAACTCGCTGATGACTCTGTAGGCTGGATGACTGAGTGAATCCCTTCCTACAGACTGAGCAGGTGAATGGCTTCTCCCCAGTGTGAACTCGCTGGTGACTCTGTAGGGTGGATGACCGAGTGAATCGCATCCCACAGTCCGAGCAAGTGAACGGCCGCACCCCGGTCTGAACTCGCTGGTGTGCCATCAGGTCAGATGACCGAGTGAATCCTTTCCCAGAAATTCAGCAGATGACCAGCTTCTGACTGGTGTGTCCACAGGTGGGATGACAGACTAAGTGCTTTCTTACACACAGACTAAGCAGGTGAATGACCTTGCCCAGTGTGAACTTGCTGATGTACTTTCAGTTGAGATGACTGACTGAATCCATTCTCAATGTCTGAGCAGAAGAATGGGCTCTCCCCTGTGTAAAATGACGGGCGTGCCAGTTGGACAAATGACTGAGTGAATCCTGCCCCGTAGTCTGATCAGGTAGGATGGTCGATTGAATCCCTTGCTTCACTTCTTAAATATCTAGACAGAGACAGCAAAACTGGTGTGCCATGTCTGAGCTTCCAGGAGACAAATTCCTTCTCGTTTTTAACCTGTAAAAAGATTTACAAAATCCATCACTGGGTGTAGGACAACATTTCGGATGAGATTACTTGAGTTGCCAAGGTCTGATCCAGCATCACACTGTTACAGTGAGGTTCCACCCAAGTTGGACAGAGAAATCATCTTCTAACTGGGCACAGTGCTGGTATCTGGAATAACCATCAATTCCCTGATGCTCTTCTTGTTTCTATAGGAATGGGACATTTCTGTGGTCTCCAATTTGTGCCTTGGCTCAGTTTGTCTCCCTCCATTGGTATTATTCCCTGTTCCTGCTGAGCTGCATGGGTGCCTGGCCACACAGTAACTGAAAAATTCTCACACAAATAGTCTTTCTTGACGTGCAGCTGGGATTTTCTTATATGTATTATTAACTTAAAGTGCCACAGTTTTAATGCCTTATAAAAATTTCTTGCTGAGGTGAATGGTTGGTCCGCACAGCTGTTAAAGGCTCTTGCAGAAAAGTACCAACAAAGAAACAGGCCCTTTGGGCTATCTAGCTTGTGCTAAACTATTTAAACTCCCCACTCCCACACCCCTACCATTCAGGTACCTACACAAAACTCCTTAAATGTTGAAATCCAGCTCGCATTCACCATTTGTGTTGGCTGCTCATTCCACACCCAGATGACCATCTGTGTGAAGAAGTTTCCCCTCATGTTCCCCTTAACATTTCACCTTTCACCCTTAACCTATGGCCTCTGGTTGTAGTTCCACACCATCTCCGTGGTTAAAGCCAGCCTGCATTTTATCTATGCCCCTTTATCACAATCAAATCTCCCCTCAATCTTCTACATTCCAAGGAATAAAGTCCTAACCTGTTCAATCTTTCCTCGTAACCCAAGTCCTCCAGACCTGGCAAAATCCTTGTGAATTTTCTCTGAACTCTCGGAACCTCTTTTACAACTTTCATCTATCTACTGTTGTCAGTGCTTTGGTTCATGGAGGCCAATGGGCTGAAATCTTTCTTTCCGTCTCTATCTAAATGTGATACCACTTTCAGTGAATTACAGACATCCCAGTTCCCTTTCCTCTACAACACTCCTCAGTGCCCAACCAGTCACTGTATAAGACCTACACTGGTAGGTCCTACCAAAGTGCAACACCTCACACTTGTCTGCATTAAATTTCATTTTCCATTTCTCAAACCATTTTTCCAGCTGGTCCAGATCGCACTGTAAGCCATGATAGTCTTCCTCGCTGTCCACTACACCCCAATCTTGGTGTCATCCACAAATTTACTGATCCAGTTAACCACACTATCATCCAGACTACTGAAATAGATGACAAACAAGAACAGATCAAGCACTGATCCCTATGACACACAACTAGTCACAGGCCTCCAGTCAGAGAGGCAACCATCTGCTACCACACTCTGGCTTCTCCCAAAGCCAGTGTCTCGTCCAATTTACTATCTCATCTTGAATGCTGAGTGACTGAACCTTCTTGACCAACCTCCCATATGAGACATTGTCAAGTGCCTTGCCGAAGTCCATGTAGACAACATCCACTGCCTTGCCTTCATCCACTTTCTTGATAACTTCCTCGAGAAACTCTATAAGATTGGTGAGCCATGAACTACCAAGCACAAAGCCATGTTGTCTATCCTTAATCAATTCACATCTATCCAAATACTTATATATCCGGTTCCTGTGCATACGTTCCAATAACTTTCCCCCTACTGATGTCAAGCACACCAATGTACAATTTCTTAGTTTATTTTTAGAGCCTTTCTTGAACAGCGGAACAACATTGGTTGTCCTCCAATCCTCCAGTACCTCACCTGTCACTAAGGATGATTTAAATATCTGTGCTTGGGCCCCGACAATTTCTGCACTTGTCTTCCAAAGGGTCCGAGGGAACAATTTGTCAGGCCCTGGGGATTTATCCATGGCAATTTGCCTTCAGACGGCAAACACCTCCACCTCTGTAAGGAATGGACAGGAGGAGGAGTATAGGAAACTGATACAGGACTTTGTGATATGGTGCAACTCAAACTACCTGCGTCTCAATGTCACCAAGACCAAGGAGATGGTGGTGGACTTTAGGAGATCTAGGCCTCATATGGAGCCAGTGATCATTAATGGAGAATGTGTGGAGCAGGTTAAGACCTACAAGTATCTGGGAGTACAGTTGGACGAGAAGCTAGACTGGACTGCCAACACAGATGCCTTGTGCAGGAAGGCACAGAGTCGACTGTACTTCCTTAGAAGGTTGGCGTCATTCAATGTCTGCAGTGAGATGCTGATGATGTTCTATAGGTCAGTTGTTGAGAGCGCCCTCTTCTTTGTGGTGGCGTGTTGGGGAGGAAGCATTAAGAAGAAGGACGCCTCACGTCTTAATAAGCTGATAAGGAAGGCGGGCTCTGTCGTGGGCAAAGTACTGGAGAGTTTAACATCGGTAGCTGAGCGAAGGGCGCTGAGTAGGCTACGGTCAATTATGGAAAACCCTGAACATCCTCTACATAGCACCATCCAGAGACAGAGAAGCAGTTTCAGCGACAGGTTACTGTCGATGCAATGCTCCTCAGACAGGATGAAGAGGTCAATACTCCCCAATGCCATTAGGCTTTACAATTCAACTGCCAGGACTTAAGAACTTTTTTTTTTTTTTAAAGCTATTATTAATGTTTTTTGAGTTAGTGATTTAGATGCATATCATATTATTACTGAGTTAAGTATTGTATGTAATGAGTTTTTGCTACAACAAGTGTATGGGACATTGGAAAAAATGTTGAATTTCCCCATGGGGATGAATAAAGTATCTATCTATCTATCTATCTATCTATCTGTACAGTCTCCATGAAGTTGATGCTGCTTTGCCTCACTTCTATAGACTCTGTGTCCACCTCCTGAGTAAATACGAATGCAGAAAAAATCTCCCCCCATCTATTTTGTCTCCTCATACGGATTATCATTCTGATTTTGCAAAGGATTAATTTTTTCCCTTGCAAACTTTTTGCACTTAACATAAATGCAGAATCCATGAGGATTCTCCTTCACCTTGTCTGCTGGGGCAACCTCATGCCTTCTTTCATCAGTGTTCACTTGAATTTCCTGTATCTCATAAGTAGCCCATTTGTTCCTATCTGCCTGTATGCACCTCCTTTTTATTGATCTGGGAGATGAAAGCCAAAGGGGTGATAGAGCTGCATGGTGGGAGGTGGGGCATGGGGGGGGGGGGGTAAACTAAAGTTGCAGGGGGAATGACAGAACAAATAGAGGAGAGGTTGTGGAGACAGATGTTGTTCAGACCTCAGACAAGGTCAGGAATGAAAAACGTTGAGCATGGTGCAGTGAATATGCTAAACCCTGTATATCTCAATGCAAGGAGCATGATAGGAAAGGTGGATGTGTTCAGGGCATGGATCAACACCTGGAATTATGACACTAGGATCTGGCAACTGTGGACTGGGACAGGCTCCTTTATGGCAAAGGTGTGCTTGGTAAATGGCAGGCCTTCAAAGTGAAATTTTGAAAGAGCAAAGTGGGTATGTGCTTCTCAGAATAAAATATACAGATAGAAACTGTAGGGAACCTTGGATTTCAAGAAATATTGAGACCCTGGTGAAGCACAAAATGGAGTTGTATAACAGGGATAGGCAGGTAGGTACTTATGAAGGATAAGAAATGCCAGAGAACAAATAAGATATAAATCAGGATGGCTAAAAGGCATGAGGTTGCTGTCGCAAAAAAGATGAAGGATAATCCTCAGGGATTCTAGAGATAGATTAAGAGCAAAAGGATTGTAAGGCACAAAGTTGATCCTCTGGAAGACCGGAATGGCAATCCACGTGAGGAACCAAAGCAGATGGGGGAGATGTTAAATATGTTTTCATCTCTATTTACTCAGGAGATGGACACAGGGTCTATGGGAGTGTGGAAAAGGGCATGACATGGTGCTCCCTCAGACCCTACAGGAGGCAAGTGCAGAAATTGTCGGGCCCCTAGCAGAGATAACCAAATCATCCTTAGTGAACGGGGGGTGGGGGAGGGTGGTTATCAGAGGGTTGTAGGATAGCCAAAGTTATTTCACTGTTCAACATAGAACATTGAAATGATAGATAGATAGATAGATAGATAGATAGATAGATACTTTATTCATCCCCATGGGGAAATTCAACATTTTTTCCAATGTCCCATACACTTGTTGTACATACAATACTTAACTCAGTAATAATATGATATGCATCTAAATCACTAACTCAAAAAGCATTAATAATAGCTTTAAAAAAAAAAAGTTCTTAAGTCCTGGCAGTTGAATTGTAAAGCCTAATGGCATTGGGGAGTATTGACCTCTTCATCCTGTCTGAGGAGCATTGCATCGACAGTAACCTGTCGCTGAAACTGCTTCTCTGTCTCTGGATGGTGCTATGTAGAGGATGTTCAGGGTTTTCCATAATTGACCGTAGCCTACTCAGCGCCCTTCGCTCAGCTACCGATGTTAAACTCTCCAGTACTTTGCCCACGACAGAGCCCGCCTTCCTTATCAGCTTATTAAGACGTGAGGCGTCCTTCTTCTTAATGCTTCCTCCCCAACACGCCACCACAAAGAAGAGGGCGCTCTCAACAACTGACCTATAGAACATCTTCAGCATCTCACTGCAGACATTGAATGACGCCAACCTTCTGAGGAAGTACAGTCGACTCTGTGACTTCCTGCACAAGGCATCTGTGTTGGCAGTCCAGTCTAGCTTCTCGTCCAACTGTACTCCCAGATACTTGTAGGTCTTAACCTGCTCCACACATTCTCCATTAATGATCACTGGCTCCATATGAGGCCTAGATCTCCTAAAGTCCACCACCATCTCCTTGGTCTTGGTGACATTGAGACGCAGGTAGTTTGAGTTGCACCATATCACAAAGTCCTGTATCAGTTTCCTATACTCCTCCTCCTGTCCATTCCTGACACACCCCACTATGGCCGTGTCATCAGCGAACTTCTGCACATGCCAGGACTCCGAGTTATATTGGAAGTCAGATGTGTACAGGGTGAACAGGACCGGAGAGAGTACGGTTCCCTGTGGCGCTCCTGTGCTGCTGACCACTGTGTCAGACCTACAGTCTCCCAACCGCACATACTGAGGTCTATCTGTCAAGTAGTCCACTATCCAATCCACCATGTGAGAGTCTACTCCCATCTCCGTTAGTTTGTGCTTTAAGATCTTGGGCTGATCCACAGCATATTCCAAACCATTCAGCCCACAATGTTGTGCCAACCATGCAACTTACTCTAGAAACTGCCTAGAGTTTCCCTCGCGCAGAGCCCTCTGTTTTCTAAGCTCCATGTACCTGTCTAAGAGGCTGTTTAAAGACCCTATTGTATCTGCCTCAACCACCGCTGCTGGCAGTGCATTCCACCCACACACCACTCTCTATGCAAAAACTTACCCCTGACTTTCCCTCGGTATCTATTTCCAAGCGCCTTAAAATTATGCCCCCTCCTGTTAGCCATTTCAGCCCTGGGAAAAGCCTCTGACTATCCACATGATCAATGCCCCTCATCATCTTATGCACCTAAACAAGGCTCTAAGCATAAACAAGGAAACTATACATTGTTTTGAGGATTTGTTGGAAGTATGCAAAATTATGAAGGTACAGATAGGGTAAATGCAAGCAGGTTTTTCCACTGAGGTTGGGTGGGATGACAACCAGAGGTGATGGGTAAGTGAGGAAGGTGAAAATTTAACAGCAACATGTGGGAAAGCTCTTCACTGAATCGATTGTGAGAGTGTGGAATGAGATGCCAGCACACTGGTGCATGTGAGCTCGATTTCACCATTTAAGAGAAGTTTGGACAGGCAGCTGGATGGTAGAGGTATGGAGGGCTATCGTCCCAGTGCAGGTCATTGCATCAGACAGCTTAAATGTTTTCAGCATTGTCTAGATGGACAAATGGTCTGTTTCTGCACTGAACTTCTCCAGGTTTCTATGACAGAGAAGCTGGACAAAATTGATTGGAAGGGGAAACTGGTAGGAATGTCGATGGAGCAGCAATGGCTGGAGTTTCCGGGAACAATTCGGGAGGTGCATGGTAGATACATCCCAATGAAGCATTAGAATGGCAGGAGGACTCAACAATGGCTGAAATGAGAAGCCAAAGTCAACATAAAAGCTAAAGAGAGGGTAAATAATAGAGCAAAAAATATTGGGAAGCTTTTACAAATTAACAGGTCTGAACAACACCTGTCTGGTGTCAAGAAAACCTCTCCCTCAATGTCGTAAAAACTAAAGAGCTGGTTGTGGATTACAGAAGGAATGGAGACAGGGTAAACCCCTTTGCTGTTGAGAGGGTGAACAGCTGTACCGAGGAAGAAGGGCCCAAAGGATACTGGGGACCCAATTCACCACAACCACAAACTGTTCCTGCTGCTACCATCCAGGAAACGGTACCACAGCAAAAGGACCAGCAGGCTCCAGGACATCATCTTCCATCAGGCCATCAGACTGATTAATTGATTTCTATGTTATATTGACTGTCCTAAGTGCAAACTATTTATTATGAATTACTATAAATTACACATTGCACATTTAGATGGAGACATAACCAAAAGATTTCTACTCCTCATGTATATGAAGGATGTATGTAATAAAATCAATTCAATTCACCCTTTCCACTATCTGCTCTCTCATTCTGGCTCCCATTCCCCCTACAGCTTATTTTAACCACATCACCCCCGCCCCCCCCCCCCCCCGACACTAGCTGTAGTAAGCCTTACCACAAAGATATTAGTTCCCTTCTTGTTCTGTTCCCCTAACTAACAAATCCTCTATCAACCCTTTGAATTACCTCTGCCAGGTAATCCACCCCCCCACCAGTTTCTAAAGTGGTCTACCTGTTGTTGTGGGGTTGACCACAAGAGTACTCTGTGATGGCTGTTTAACCTCATTCCCCTTCCTGACTCTCACTCAGTTTCCTGTGTCCTGCACCTTGTGTGTAACTCACCTCACTTCATGTCATATCTATCACCCCCTCCAACTCCTGGATGATCCGGAATTCATCCATTTCCAGCTCCAACTCCTTAAGTGCAGGGTTACAAGCTGCAGCTGGATGCACATCTTGTAGGTGAGGGCATCAGGGACAATGGAGGTCTCCCCACCTTCCCACCAATGTCCCCTCTAATTTCTAATGACCAGTGTGCACATGTAGCCTGTATTGTGCATTTTTGTAATCCAGTGTCAACATGTGCACAGTGAATTTTATATAGAGAGGTATTCATCTTTACAGCTAGCAAATCACTGTTGAAAAGAACTTTGATCTCCTCTGGGTCTGATCAAGTTCACCTGCACTCTCACACAACCTGTGTAACAGGCCTGTAACGGGTATTGAAGGATTTTCTCACCAGAGCGTTTGCACTTTGTCCATATGCGGTTTGCTTGATAAATTACACTTTAAAAAGTCACATTTCCAAGTATCACTCCACTTTTTCCCACTTGTAAATTCTCCAGCAACTTTTGCATCTCCACAATAGACACAGATAATACCAGTTTCTGTATTGTACATAAATATTTCCCCGAACCCTCCCCAAGGTGAACTCATTGATGGCAATGCCAATGAATCTGAAGGGAAGGGCAGTAGTCTGTCTCATTGGAGACATCTGGCACATTTGTGATGTAAAAGCTAATCGTTGCCCAGGGCAAAAAGCTGTTTGATATAATTACCTTCCCAGAGAGAATGAGTCAAAACATGTTCTCACGGGTAAAATAGTTCAGACCAGGAGGAGGTGGAACAAAGCAACACAGACAAAATGCTGGAGGAACTCAGCAGGCCAGGCAGCATCTATGGAAAAGAGTACTAATGCTGAGCTCCGCCGGCATTTTGTGTGTGTTGCTTGGATTTCCAGCATCTGCAGATATTCTCCTGTTTGGGATTGGAGGTAAAACAAATGTGATTTTCTCAACAGCTGATGTAAAAGATTGTTGTGCCCTATCTCCGAGTTCCCAATCCTTACATTTAGATAGCGGGAGCTCAGCTGTCTGAGAGATCCATCGGTTCCCATTCCCTCATCAGCCGGAAGCTCCCCGGGGCCCGAATAAGGATCGTGGGGCTGAGAAAGAGGGACGATAGCAGGACTGTGCCGGGATTGAGGGTCGAGCGACTGGACTCACTGCAATTGTCCCTCAGTTGGTGTTGTAAAGGCTGACCCAGAGAATCGTTCTTACCTGCGCCGAGTTTCCGAGGCCTTTTGTGAACTGCGCATGCGCAACATTCGGGACCGTCGGTATCTTTGACGCCTGCGCATTCAATCGGGGCTTCAGCGCAGGCGTCAAAGATGCCGAATTTTTCAAACGCAACGCTTTCTAGGTAATCACGGTGCCATTAAAAGTTTCTGCAGGCACCAGTTACATGTCCATATCAATTTCTTTGTGTATAGAAAACTCAGCAGCTCTTTTAACACAGAAAGCAGCCCCAATAATGAATACAATTAATATCAGCAAACTTTCTGCGTGTTTAATGCCAAAGTAGAATATTCTTAAAAATGCAGATATGAAACACATGAGATTCTGCTGTTGCTGGAAATGTAGACACATACACATAAAATGCAGGAGGAACTCTGCAATTCATGCAGCAGCTAAGCAGAGGAGTACACAGTCCAGGCATGCTGAAGGGGTTCACCTAAATGTTGTCTATTTATTCCTCTCTACATTTGCTTCTGAGCTTTCATTTGTAGCCACATCCTGTTGGTCTGATTCCTCGTCTTCCTCCTGCTTGTAAACTCCAGGCCCCATCTCTTTCTGGAGCCCCAAAGCCCTGACTCAGGCTGGCAACTCTTTGGTTTCTGACTCTGCTCCATCGAAGATTCACTCCTTACTCTGCTGTCAGACTTTAGAGATGCATTGTAACAGCCCAGCTGTCTGAGGCACAGTCCTTTGAAATTAGTGAAAATCACCCAAAACATTGAAAAGAGCAAGGCTGACAAGTGAAGTCAGAGCCAAAGCAAAAGCAAAAGACGGTGTACAAGGAAGCCAGAGCTAATGGGAAGATAGAGGATTGCAGGCTTTTAAAAACTTGCAGAAGAAATCTAGGAAGGTCATTCAGAAGGAACTGATGAATGATGCGAGTAAGCATGGGACTAATATCCAAGAGGATACTAAAAGCTTTTTTAAGTATACAAAATGTAAAAGAGAGTCAAGGGTAGATATAGGACCAATACAGAATGATGCTGGAGATATTGTAATGAGAAATGCAGAGATGGCAGTGGAACTGAATGAGTAGTTTGCATCAGTCTTCACAGTGGAAGATGTCTGTAGTATATCAGACATTCAAGAGTATCAGGGAAGTGACAATTACGACTGAGGAGGTGCTTAGGAAGATAATGGTCTGAGTGTGGATAAATCTCCTGGACCTGATGGAATGCACCCTAGGGTTCTGAAGGAAGTAATTGGAGAGACTGCAGAGGCCTTGACGATGATCTTTCAGCAAACGACAGATTCTGGCATTGTACCAGATGACTGGTAAATTGCAAATGTTACCCGCAATTTAAGAAGGGAGGGAGGCAGAAGAAAGGAAGCTATAGTCCTCTTAGCCCGGCAAAAGTGGTTGGGAAGTTGTTGGAAGCGATTTTTAGGGATGAGATTACGGAGTACCTGAGACACATGACAAGAGATGCCAAAGCCAGCATGGATTCCTGACATCAGTGGTTTGGGAAGTTGTTGGAATCGATATTTAGGGATGAGATTACGGAGTACCTGAGACACATGCCAAAGCCAAAGAGATGCCAAAGCCAGCATGGATTCCTGAAAGGAAAACCCTGCCTGAGAAACCTACTGCAAATTTTAAAGGAAATTAAAAGCCAGGTGGACAAAAGACATGAAATAGATATAGTGTACTTGGATTTTCAGAAATCCTTTGACAAGGTGCCGCACATGGGGCTGCTTAGCAGGATAAGAGGTCATGGAATTACAGGAAGTTACTACCGTGGTTGAACATTGCTAGGTCAGCAGAAAACAGAGAGTGGGAATAAATGTATCGTATTCTGTCTGGCTGCCAGTTACCAGTGGAGTTCCACAGGGGTCAGTTTTGGGATCGCTACTTTTTACGATATATGTCTATGATTTGGACTACAGCATTAATGGATTTGTGGCTAAAATTGCCGATGATACAAAGATAGGTGGAGGAGCGGGTAGTGTTTAAGAAACAGAAAGACTGCAGAGAGACTCAGATAATTTCGGGGAACGGGCAAAGAAATGGCAAATGAAATATAAAGTTGGAAAATGGATGGTCATGCACTTTGGTGGAAGAAATAAACGGGCAGAGTAATATTTAGATGGGGAGATCCTTCAAAATGCAGAGAGGCAAATGGAATTGGGAGTCCTTGTGCAGGATACCCTTAAAGTTAACTTCCAGGTTGAGTCAGTGGTGAAGAAGGCAAATGCAATGTTGGCATTCATTACTCAACGTATAGGATATAAGAGCAGGGATGAGATGTTGAGGCTCTATAAGGCACTCGGGAGACCACACTTGGAGTACTGTGTGCAGTTTTGTGATCCTTATTTTAGAAACGATATACTGACATTGGAGAGGGTTCAGAGAAGATTCAGGAGAGTTATTCCAGGAATGAGAGGGTTACCGTATGAGGAATATCTGGCAGCACTTGGGCTGTATTCCCTGGAGTTCAGGAGAATGAGGGGGATTTATACTAATATTTTGAATGTTAAAAGGCCTGAACAGTTTAGATATGGTAAAGTTAATAACCATAACCATATAACAATTACAGCACAGAAACAGGCCATCTTGGCCCTTCTAGTCCGTGCTAAACGCTTACACTCACCTAGTCCCACTGGCCCGCACGCAGCACATAACCCTCCATTCCTTTCCTGTCCATATACCTATCCAATTTTACTTTAAATGACAATACCAAACCTGCCTCTACCACTTCTTCTGGAAGCTCGTTCCACACAGCTACCACTCTCTGAGTAAAGAAATTCCCCTTGTGTTAACCTTAAATTTTTGCCCCCAACTCTCCCGTACTCTCAATGGAAAAGGCCTATCCATGTCAACCCGATCTATTCCCGTCATAATTTTAAATACCTCTATCAAGTCCCCCTCAACCTTCTACGGTCCAAAGAATAAAGACGTAACTTGATCAACCTTTCCCTGTAACTTAGGTGCCGAAACCCAGGTAACATTCTAGTAAATCTTCTCTGTACTCTCTCTATTTTGTTGACATCTTTCCTATAATCGGTGACCAGAACTGTACACAATACTCCAAATTCGGCCTTACCAATGCCTTATACAATTTTAACATTACATCACAACTCCAATACTCAATGCTGTGATTTATAAAGGCCGCATACCAAAAGCTTTCCTCACCACCCTATCCACATGAGATTCCACCTTCAGGGAACTATGCACCATTATTCCTAGATCTCTCTGTTCTACTGCATTCCTCAATGCCCTACCATTTACAATGTATGTCCTATTTGGATTATTCCTACCAAAATATAACACCTCACAATTATTAGCATTAAACTCCATCTGTCATCATTCAGCCGACTCTTCTAACTGGCCTAAATCTCTCTGCAAGCTTTGAAAACCTACTTCATTATCCACAACACCACCTACCTTAGTATCATCTGCATGGTAGGGGATTTATTAATTTCCCATGGTAGGGGATTCTTGGACAAGAGGGCACGACTTCAGAATTTAAGAACATCCATTTAGAACTGAGATGCGGAAAAATCACTCTAGTCAGAGGGTGGTGAATCTGTGGAATTTGTTGCTACGAGCAGCCGTGGAGGGCAAGTCATTGGGTATATTTGAGGCAGAGATAGATAGGTTCTTGATTAGCCAGGGCATCGAAGGGTATGGGGTGATGGCAGGGGAGTGGAGATGACTAGAAGAATTGGATCAGCTCACTATTGAATGGTGGAGCAGACTCGATGGGACAAATGGCCTACTTCTGCTCCTATATCTGATGGTCTTATGGATTCACTCATCCATGTGTCTCCATCCATTTCCAATTTTCAAAAGGTATGTACATTTCAATATCCTAAACACGTGGATTTCTGTAGATGCTGGAAATCCAAAGAAACACACACAGAAAATGCTGGAGGTACTCAGCAGGTCGAGCAGCATTTATGAAATTAATCAACAGTGGACATATCGGGCCGAGACCTTTCTTCAGTTCTGGAAAGTTACGGGAAAGGCGCCAGAATAAAATGTCATGGGGAGGGGAAAGTGACAGATGAAGCCCGGTGAGTATGAAAGGTAACGGGCTGGAGAGGGAGTAATCTGGTAAGAAAAGGCAGTGGAGCAATAGCGATACAGTTCCTCTTGTCCCGCCCTTCCAGACAATGACCCTCTGCAATCAACATATTCTGCTCATGTAAGCGGGCAGTTCACTCCACCTTGTCCATGGAGTTTCACAGCATCGATGTGTGTAGTGAGGTCTACGATGTCCAATGCCGCCGTTTCTGTCCACGCCAATCTCTTTTTTTCTGTCATGTTACAGCAGTGAATTTTCCTGCAATGGGGAAATATCTCTGTCTATCTGTGCTTCTGTCCATCTATCTATTTTTCTATCTTCCATCTATGTTTCTGTCAATTTCTCCCTCACAAAAATACATACGTTCACAGGATCTCTCTCTCTCTCTCTCTCTCTCTCTCTCTCTCTCTCTCTCTCACACACACACACACACACACACACACACACACACACACACACACACACACGTTTTTCAATTTCTTTGTCCAAATGGAACTTCATTTTTTTGGTCTTTTTCACTTTTCAATATATTCTGTGCTTATCTTTTCACTGCTCACCGCACTTCAGGTATTCAGGAGTATTTATTGAAATTCATGCAGAAGAACCAACTGGATTTTAGTGAGAATTTTGATAACTTTCCCCAAATTAGTCCGGGTCAGGGTGGCAGGAAACAGAGGTCCAGGGGAACTTGGCTTTGTGGATACTGAAATGACCTGACCACAGAGACAGAGGGTGCTGGTAGAGTGAGAAGCGTATTCTCTCTGGAAGTCGGTACACAGGAGTGTTCTGAACCGATCTTTTCCAACAACCCGGTTCGTTGTGATGTTTACTTCACTCAGAAGGTGATGCGAACGTGGATACAGGTTCAATTTCAGCATTGAGGAGAAGTTTGTCTGGGTACATGGATGAGAGAGGTATTGACATCTAGATTCTGGGTGCACATGGCTGGGCTCAGGCAGAGAATGGCAAAGACCAGATGGGCTGAAAGCCCTGATTCTCTGCTGTAAGAGAATGAATTACATTGTTCGTCTTATACCAGTCCAATTTCGCAGGAGATTTAAATTATTCCAATGAAACGTTCTAAAAAAACCCCTGCAAATACAAGAAACACTCAATGGATGAAGAACATCTGTGGAGACGAACAAAGTTAGTGTTTCAGCTCCAACACCCTGTGTCGGAATGGCTTCAAACAATTTCTGATGTGATTTCAGGTCTCCAGCATCTTGAGTGTTTCTTTAATTTCCAGCTGCTCACAGACAGACGACAATGAGTGGGAATTTCCAAACACGGTGAGGATACAGAACCTGAGGTAGATAACCAACGATGCAAACACTGAACAGCTTAATCCAGGTACTCACTGCCTCTGTGTATTGAGATTGCCCCGCAGGTCTATTCGATCTGTCTGCTCTTTTCTATCTGTGCCATTCAGCCCCTCTAACCATCAACAAGATGGCGGCTCCTCTTCCATTTCATTGCATTCTCTATAACAAATACTCTCTAACCGCTTTGTTCATTCTCTCTGGAATTAATTTATCTTCTGTAGCCCAGTGTTGCCCCAACCACTCACCTCCCACCCCTATCACTATTTCTACTTTCCCACCTCCCCCCTCACCCGGATCCACCTCTCACTCCCCAGCTCTTGCCCCATCCTCACCCCTCACCTCTTTTCTCTGACTATTTCCCGTCCACTCTCAGTCCAGAGGGAGGGTCTCGGCCCGAAATGTTGACGGTCCATTTCCCTCCACAGATGCTGCCCGACCCACTGAGTTCCTCCGGCAGTTTGTTCTTTGGTCTGTATAACCCGTGTTAGTATGGGGAGCGGGATTTTACCCCATATTCCAGGGACAGTCTTAACAAATCTCAAATAATTGTCACTTTGCCGGACCATTGGCCCCGCTTGCAGGGCAACAGTCTGCCGGTGTTTGCCTCCCCAATGTGGTGAATCCTTCTGCTCGACACCACCGTGGGCTCAGCCATTTCCACATATGAGCCCCTCCTGTCCCCACCGGCACAAAAATCCTGTCCGCCCCCTCTCACACCATCTTCATCCTTTCAATAAATCCCCCTCTCCCTCCCTCACCACGGGGAGCCGGCATCAAACCGACGGGCCGAGCGGTCTCCTCCTACCTCTTAGCAATACATCAGACTCCGGCCGCAGGAGACGCTTCACAAATGCCTCAACTTCCCTCGGAGGGAAATGGAAATAAATCAGAAAGCGGACATTTACTTTGGGATTTGTTCCGCCCTGAGGGGAGATCGACACTTGAGCGGGAAACGGTTTCAGCGGGGTAACGCCCTCTCAGCTGGTACGCTTCCGCTATTGGTTGAAACCAGTGATTGACATTACTTCGCACCAATGGGAGTAGAGCAGCCCCTGAAGCTTTGGTTTTCAGCGGTGGGGAGTGGTGGTCACGTGATTGGTAGTGCAGCCGTTAAACCGATAAAGCTCGAGCTCTCCAGCGCGTGGAAGACGTAAGACACCGCGCATGCGAGGGCAGGTCCTGGTGTGGGGAGCCCATGTGTGACGTAAGGCGCGTGGATTCGCCAGTGTGACGTCACCTGTGGGGGGAGCGCTTGTAATTAAAAACACCTGAATGGACGTTTCTGATGATTTCAGTGGGACAACAACATTAATCACGGGTTTCATCACTGAATCCAGTGTTGTGAGATGTAAAGTCCCCTGTTATGTGTCCGGGTATGCCGTGTTGTTGGCGGAGTGGGCAGCGTGGTGTTTGTCTCGATTCGGGTCACAACACCAGAATTGCCAGCGGGGTCCACACACAGTGTATTAGTCAACAGAAAACCTCTCGTCCCTGTAGTCTTTGTCTCCTGGTAAACTCAACACCCTGACAATGTGGACCATAGACACCCCTTCCTCTTTAAAGTCAGTTATACATTCAGAAGGCTGATCGCTGAGAGGAATATATTTATTGGTCATTAAAGTTCGCCCAGATTCGTTTGGACGGATTTGATGTGGAGTTCGGGGTGTCACAGTGAAAGGGCCGGACGGCCGAACTCTCTCCGTTGTCCAAACATCCTTCCAGGTGAGGTGACACTTCACCTGTGAATCTTCCCGGGTCGCCTATTGTGTCCGCTGCTCCCGATGCGGCCGCCTCTACACTGGTGACACCAGCTCCTCCACAGTTGTGCGGGGTAGGGTTGTTTCTTTTGGGGGGGGGGGTGGCGGATCGATGTTATTGTTCCCTTTTGTGCGGGAGGGGTGGGTTTTGGGGTTTGATGATCCGGATGCCGTTGTTTTTGATGCGGGGGTGGGGTGGGAGTTTGATTTTTCTCTCTGAAAGACTTTCATGCTCTTTCTTTGTTTTGTGGTTCTCTGGGGAAAAAGAAAACGCAAGAGTTGTTCATGGATACCTGCTTTGATAATAAACTGACCTTTGAACTATCCGCTCCCAGCGGGACTTCCCGGTGTCCAAACATTTTCATTCCGAATCCCATTCCCGACCCGGCGTGTCAACCCATCCCCTCCTCTTCTGCCAAGTTAAGGTCACCCTCAGGGTCCTGCAGCTGCACCTTATATTCCGTCTGAGTAGCCCCCCCCCCCCAACCTGATGGCATGAATATCGATTTCTACTTCCGGTGAACAAATCTCCCTCCCTCCCACTCCCTCTGTTCCTCTCTGACTTTTCACGTCCTCTCACGTGCTTATCACGTCTCTCTGGGTCCACTGCTCCTATTCGCCACTCTCCTCTCCTATTAGATTCTATTTTCTTCTGCTCGAGCTTTCCCACCTACCTGGCTTCACCTGTCATCATCCAGCCAGCCATTTCCTCGCCCGCCCCGATTTTATTCAGATATTTCCCCCATTCCATCTCAGTCCTGAAGGAGGGTTCAATTAGAAACGTCGACTGTTGACTCTTTTCGATAGATGCTGCCTGAGTTCCGCCAGCATTTTGTGTGATTTCCAGCATCTGCAGATTTTGTCGTGTTTATGAATTTCCTCTCAGTTGGAGGGGTTTATGGCCATTGCAGAGAGATCAACCGTACAGAGCCTCGACGTTGATTTCTTTCTCTTCATTCCTGAATCTGAACTTCCCATCTTTGAGCTGGAGAGATGTCTATGAGATCTGAGAGCATTACACAACTAGAGGAAGCTGACTGCTGAGAGAAACAATCCGTCAGGATTCCCCTCCCTGCTGACGGGGATTCTCTTATACAGAACGCTTGGAACATGCGCCCGGAATTGTCCTGGATCACCACAATAGAGTCAGGAAACTTCTCCTGCATCACTCTGATTCCTCTTGAGACAGGCGCACGCGCTCTACTTGCATAACCTCCTCCATGGACTCGATGCTGTGTGGCGAGGGAGGAGCCAGTCGGTTATCCAGCCGTCAAGTGGAACAGACAGATTAATCATTTCATCCAGACTATCCTGCTCGTCCCGGACTGCGATCTCCCGTAGGACCCCTGCATTCAGTCCACACTGGAAGGCAGTGATGAGAGATCTCTGATGCAAACCCCTCTCTCCTGCAGACGTGCGGAATTTAACTGCCCCCGTAAAATGTCGAACAGGCTGAGTGGAGGTCCATCTGGAAGATAGACCATGTACGCCAGTTTTTGCCCACCGTCACCAAAACAACCAGGCTGGGCATGGAATGTCAGCTCGCATTTGGGAATAAACATCCTGCAACAATCAGGATCAGCATAATATCCGCCTGGTTGTGAAATATATATATATATATATATATAGGTTCGGATATGGCCCGAGTGCGGAGCAAGAGACACTGAAGCAGGTCGATAGTTCACACACTTTAATGCGAACAGAGTTAGAGAAAAGAATAAACGCTACGCCAAACAGGGCCATTAACTAAAATTCTGAAAAGGAAAATGAAGACTACAGTGCGGTTGAAAGGAATAACTTAATATAAAATGAATATCGGGAGTCAGTTTCCACAAACACTCCAATTTCTCAGGCGAGGCCGAAAGCAAGCAGGCAGCGAAGTGTTGTTGTGCTTGGTTCAAGTCTCGACAAGCACTATGACAGAAATAATTGATTTTAGTACTATCACACTGAAATAATAATTAGCCAGGGGCGACCACGGATTCGGCAGCGCAGCAGATACGGCAATTGCGCTCATGAGGATGCACGTGTCAGAAAATTATTATTTCATTGTGATAGTATTTAACTCAATTCTTTCTGTCATAGTGCTAGACGCAGCCCCTAAGGCGCAACAGAACTGTATTTGTTGGAAGACCCGGATGAGCGGCTTGTCCAAGGTTTCCTTAGCCACAATACACTGTATTAAATTGCAGGGAGATGGGAACCAGAATGCCAGAACAGTTAATGTTGAGTTGTGGAGGCGGATGTTGGGAAGACTGCAGACAGAGCAATGAATCAAAGGTTGAGCATGGTGCGACTACTGACCCGAGCTGCATGTATTTCAATACAGGAAGTAACGGAGGCAAGTTGTGTAACGAGCTGGAGATGAGGTATGTGGCTGGGCAGACAGAGGCAACGTGTAGTGAGGAGAGGCTGTCGATAGGGCAAATTGCAGTCAACAAGATGCAACATAAATGGTGGACAAAATCGAAAAGTATGCATACAGAAATGAAGATGTTATATTTGAATGGGGCGGTACACAGACTAAGGCAGATAAACTTGCAGCACAGTTGCCAATCGGAATGATGTTATTGGCGTCTCTGAAAAATCTAAAAGGGTGGATACAGGGCTGAACTGAATAGTGGCTGAAAAAAATAGCCTGGTGCTTAATGTCCAAGGATACACGTTATATCAAAACAGCAGGAAGGTAGAGTGGCTGGCGTTGCTCTGTTGGTGAAAAATAAATCAAATTATTCGAAAGAGGAGACATGCGGTTGGAAGACGCTGATTCTTTACGAATAGAGGGGAGGAACTGCAAGGGTAAAACGACAGTGATGGGAGTTGAATACAGACTCCAAAACGGTGGTAAGAATTTGGCTTCCAAACTTCAACAGGGGATACAAAATGCTTGCCCAAGGGGTGTCATGGTCCCTTCTGGCACCCGGCTATCTTCCTCAGGAATGGGCCTTAATCACCTCATTTTGTTCCCAATCATTCCCAGGTTCCACTAACTACGAACACCTGTTTTCTATCAGCAACTGCAGCATAAAAACCCTGTGACCACAAGGAGCTGCCAGTTTATTGGTCGACTCGTGTACGAGTAAACTCGTTCCATGGTTCTTAGGACTATCAGTTCTAAGTCAAGCATCGTACCTGAATTCTGTACTAAAACCAAGACTCCGGTTAAAGACTCCCTTGGCACCAATTCCGCGCTCGCTACGACCGTAACGCCTCCCGTAATGGCCTCCGCGCCCGTGTTCAGCATTTGGGTTCGTTCCAGAGCCACGCCCTTGCAAAAGAACGAACTGGCCACGATGAACCCAGCGGACACTGATCCCGTACACCAGGCCCTGGCCAGCCAGGGCTATCTATTGGGCACCCACGACCAACTACTTCGGGAGATCAGGGAAAACCTTCGGACACCAACCACGAATGTGCAGGAGGTCAGTGAACAAGCGGACCGGGTCTCCACTTCTGATTCTCCGGCTGCTTACTCTTCATGAGGCTTCGCGAAGTGTGGCCAGGTATTCCATTGAGTTCCGGACCTTGGCCACAGACTCTGGGTGGAATGACAAGGCCCTACGCGAGGTGTCCCGACAGGGCCTCTCGGACCAGATAAAGGATGCTGCGAGGGACGACACTGACTGTCTAGACTCTCTGATCTGGCTAGTCATTCGGTTAGATCATCGACTTCGAGAACGTCTGAGAGAGAAGACCCGTTACTCCGTTCCTCGGGCCATCCTACGGTCCACCTTACCTTCTCCAACCAGCCCTAACCTCTCTCCCACTTCCGTTCCTCGGGCCATCCCACGGTCCACCTTACCTTCTCCAACCAGCCCTAACCTCTCTCCCACTTCCGTTCCTCGGGCCATCCCACGTTCCACCTCACCTTCTCCAACCAGCCCTAACCTCTCTCCCACTTCCGTTCCTCGGGCCAACCCAGGGTCCACCTTACCTTCTCCAACCAGCCCTAACCTCTCTCCCACTTCCGTTCCTCGGGCCATCCCACGGTCCACCTTACCTTCTCCAACCAGCCCTAACCTTTCTCCCACTTCCGTTCCTCGGCCATCCCACTGTCCACCTTACCTTCTCCAACCAGCCCTAACCTCTCTCCCACTTCCGTTCCTCGGGCCAACCCAGGGTCCACCTTACCTTCTTCAACCAGCCCTAACCTCTCTCCCACTACCGTTCCTCGGGCCATCCCACTGTCCACCTTACCTTCTCCAACCAGCCCTAAACTCTCTCCCACTTCCGTTCCTCGGGCCAACCCAGGGTCCACCTTACCTTCTCCAAACAGCCCTAACCTCTCTCCCATTTCCGTTCCTCGGGCCATCCCACGGTCCACCTTACCTTCTCCAACCAGCCCTAACCTCTCTCCCACTTCCGTTCCTCGGGCCAACCCAGGGTCCACCTTACCTTCTTCAACCAGCCCTAACCTCTCTCCCACTTCCGTTCCTCGGGCCATCCCACGGTCCACCTGACCTTCTCCAACCAGCCCTAACCTCTCTCCCACTTCCATTCCTCGGGCCATCCCACGTTCCACCTTACCTTCTCCAACCAGCCCTAACCTCTCTCCCACTTCCGTTCCTCGGGCCATCCCACTGTCCACCTTACCTTCTCCAACCAGCCCTAACCTCTCTCCCACTTCCGTTCCTCGGGCCATCCCACGGTCCACCTTACCTTCTCCAACCAGCCCTAACCTCTTTCCCACTTCCGTTCCTCGGGCCATCCCACGGTCCACCTTACGGTCTCCAACCAGCCCTAACCTCTCTCCCACTTCCGTTCCTCGGGCCATCCCACGGTCCACCTTACCTTCTCCAACCAGCCCTAACCTCTCTCCCACTTCCGTTCCTCGGGCCATCCCACGGTCCACCTTACCTTCTCCAACCAGCCCTAACCTCTCTCCCATTTCCGTTCCTCGGGCCATCCCACGGTCCACCTTACCTTCTCCAACCCGCCCTAACCTCTCTCCCACTTCCGTTCCTCGGGCCATCCCACGGTCCACCTTACCTTCTCCAACCAGCCCTAACCTCTCTCCCACTTCCGTTCCTTGGGCCATCCCACGGTCCACCTTACCTTCTCCAACCAGCCCTAACCTCTCTCCCACTTCCGTTCCTCGGGCCATCCCACGGTCCACCTTATCTTCTCCAACCAGCCCTAACCTCTCTCCCACTTCCGTTCCTCGGGCCATCCCACGGTCCACCTCACCTTCTCCAACCAGCCCTAACCTCTCTCCCACTTCCGTTCCTCGGGCCATCCCACGGTCCACCTTACCTTCTCCAACCAGCCCTAACCTCTCTCCCACTTCCGTTCCTCGGGCCATCCCACGGTCCACCTTACCATCTCCAACCAGCCCTAACCTTTCTCCCACTTCCGTTCCTCGGACCATCCCACGGTCCACCTTACCTTCTCCAACCAGCCCTAACCTCTCTCCCCCTTCCGTTCCTCGTAGAGCTCCCGCTCCTACTGTTCCGGTGCGTTTGACGGCACTCCCTTCAGCCCCCTTAGACTCGGATGCAGATTCCAGCTACTGTGAATTACCAACGACAGTCTCTGTCCCTACCCGCTCTGGTGGATTCCGGTGCCGAGGGCAACCTGCTTGATGAGGACTTAGCCTCCCAGGCTGGAATACCTCGCGAGCTGCTAACTACACCCCTGAAGGCCCGGGCCTAGGACGGAAGACTGCTGGCTCGGGTGTCCCGCCGTACACCTCCCCTGACCTTGATCCTATCCGGTAACCATCGGGAGGAGGTGCTATTCTGTCTCATTCGTTCACCTCAAGCTCCGGTAGTTCTAAGGTATCCATGGCTGACACAAATCTCTCATCGACTGATCTGCCGGGAGGATAGCCAAGTGGAGCCAGGCTTCTCACGCCAACTGTCTGCGGTCAGCCCCATCTCTCAGGGGAGCTACCGCGTCCCCGGCTGTTCCGGAACCCCTCGATTTGTCCCAAGTCCCCACAGAGTACCATGACCTGTGACCTCTGCACCCCTGCTCCTTCGATTCTCGCCAACTGTCCCCCACCGAGCGGAATGACGATGTGGGGAATCGGAACTCCTGGCAGTCAAACTAGTCCTGGAAGAATGGAGGCACCGGCTGGAAGGGGCAGAACAAACGTTTGTGGTATGGACTGATCATTAAAAACCTGGGGTATATTCAGACCGCCAAACATTTGAACTCCCAGCAGGCCTGTTGGGCATTATTTTTCCGACAGTTCAAGTTTTCCCTCACATACTGTCCAGTGTCCAAGAACGGGAAGCTGGACGCTCTCTCCTGCCAATACAACTCCAAGGAGGACACTTCCAGCCCAGGGACTGTCCTCCCACCATCCTGCGTGGTTGCCACCCTCACTTGGGAGATCAAGTCGAAAATAAAAGATGCCCATTCGGATGACCCCGACCCCGACAATGGACCCGGAGATCACCTGTATGGCCTCAGGTTCTTCAATGGGGGCATACGTCTCCGTTCGCCTGCCACCCCAGGAGTGATCGGACCCCAGCGCTCCTGAAAAAGCACTTTCGGTGCCCGTCCATGGAGGCGGATAGCCGCTCCTATGTCTCGGCATGTTCCATCTCTGCCCGGAGAAAAGCCTCTCATCGGCCACCTGCGGGTTTACTTCGTCCTCTACCTGTCCATGGTCATCCCTGGTTACACATCACCCTAGACTTGGTCACCGGTCTACCATCTTCACATGAGAACACCACCATACTCACCGTGGTAGACCGATTCTCCAAGGCACTTGGTAGCCCTCCCTAAACTCCCTTCCTCCTAAGAAACCACAGATCTTCTCATCCGCCACGTCTTCCGCCTCCACGGAATCCCCACAGACATCGTCGCCGATCGAGGTCCTCAGTTCATCTCACTGGTATGGAAGGCCTTCTGTCAAGTCTTGGGTACAACGGTCAGCCTGTCATCCAGCTTCCACTCCCAGACGAACAGGCAGATGGAACGGGTCAACCAAGACCTGGAGGAGACACTACGTTGTGTAATGGCAAACAACCCGTCGACTTGAAGCGACCAACTCCCGTGGGTTGAGTACGCCCACAACTCTCTAGTAAGCTCAGCCATTGGAAGGTCCCCATTTGAGTGTTCCCTGGGGTACCAACCCCCGCTGTCCCCCGCGCAGGTAGAGGATAATGCAGTACCATCGGTTCAGGACCATATCGATTGGTGCCTTAAGGTGTGGGAGGAGACACGCACGGCCCTACTCAGATCAGCAAGACGTAATAAGAAGATAGCCGACCGAAACTAGACTTCGGTGCCCGAGTACCAACGAGGGCAGATGGTGTGGCTTTCATCCAGGGACATCCTGCTGAAGAACGAGCACAGGAAACTTGCCCCTTGCTTCCTGGGACCATTCAAGGTCGAAAGTGTTATGAATCCCACAACGGTCCGCCTAAAATTACCAAGATCCATGCGCATCCACCCAACTTTTCATGTTTCCCAGTTAACAGAGTTTCCGTCAGCCCCTTGTGTCCCCCGTCTGAGATTCCCCCACCTGCCCGTATCATCGATGACCATCTGGCATACACCGTCCGAAGACAACTGGATGTGCGCCGTAGGGGCAGGGGTCTCCAATACCTGGTAGACTGGGAAGGGTGTGGTCCAGAAGAGCGTTCCCCCGCTCCTTCATCCTAGACCCATTCCTCATCCAAGATTTTCATCAGGAACATCCAGACCGGCCTGGAGGATCGCCTGGCAGCTCCCGTTGAGGGAGGCGTGATGTCATGGTCCCTTCTGGCAATCGCCCACCTGGCTATTCTCCTCAGGAATTGGGCCTCAGTCACCTCGTTTAGTTCCCAATCATTCCCAGGTTCCACTAACTACAAACACCTGCTTTCCAGCAGCAAATGCAGTATAAAAGCCCTGTGAGCACAACAAGGAGCTGCCAGTACGTTGGTCGAGTCCGGTGTGAGTAACCTCGCTTCATGGTTCTTAGGATTACCAGTTCTAGGTGTAGCATCGCTCCTGGATACCGACTCCATTAATAACGACTACGTTAATAACGACTCCCGACTCTGCCTCCGCATCCGTGTTCTGCACTTGGGTTCATCCACCGAGTAACACTCTTGCCTCGCTTTCACTCTTTCTATATCTGAACAACTTTTTATACGATATTTTTGTCTAACTTACCTTAATTTTTCATCTTGTCTCTCCTGTGTGTTTTATTAGTTGTCTCCTGTTGTTTATGTAAAAGCTTTCCAATCCTCTCACTTCCCACTGTTTTCTTCCTGTATTATATGACCCCGCCTTTGCTTTGATCAAATACAGGAGAAAATTTGTGGATGCTGGAAATCCAAGCAACACATACACAAAACACTGGAGGAAACCAGGAGGCCAGGCAGCATATAAGGGAAATAGTAAACAGTCGACGTTTCCGGCCAAGACCCTTCATCAGGACTGGGGGAAAATAAAGATGAGAGGTCAGAGGAAGAAGTGTGGGGGTGAAAGGGGTGGAAGAAGTGGTAAGTGATAGGTGAAACTGGGAGGGGGAGTAGTGAAGGATAAAACTCCTTAGGATAGAATTTCCTTCACGATTCTCGAAAGATCATTGCTAATGCCTCCACATTTCTACAGATGCCTCTTTCAGATCTCTGGGGTGTACATCATCTGGTCCAGGTGACCTATTTACCTTCAGACCATCTTTCCCAAGAATCTTCTTCCGAGTAACGTGACTTTACACATTCTAACCACTGACATCTGGGACTTCCATATTCCTGTCAGCATCTTCGACAGATAAGAGTGATGTACAAGACTTATTCGGTTCACCTGCCATCACCTTGCACTCCCACCACATTACTACCTCTCCAGCATCATTTTTCAGTGGCTTGATATCCACTTCCGCCTCTCTTTTACACTATATGTACCTGAAGAAAAATTTGGTATCCTCTTTCTCAACTATGTATTCCATCTTTTCCTTAATTATTTTAGTTGCATTGTGTTGGTTTTTAAAAGCTTCCCAATCCACTAACTTCCTAGTAATTTTTGCTCTATGCCTTTTCGTTGTTTTTTATGCTGTCTCTGGTTTCTCTTATCTGCCAAGGTTTTGTCACCTTACCTTTATAATTCTACTTCCTCTTTGTGATGTGTAAATCCCGTGCCTTCCGAATTGCTTCCAGAAATTTCAACCACTGCTGTTTGGTTTTCATCCGTACCCAAGTACTTTACAAATCACTTTTGACCAATTTTTCTTTTACGCCTCTCTAATTCTCTTTATTCCACATCTGCTTTTAGCTTCTCCTTCTTTAATGTCAGGGTGAATTTGATCATATTAAGATCACTTGTCTTTAAGAGTTCTTTCAACTTCAGTGACCTAATTAATTCAGGTTCATTACAACACCCAATCCAGAATAGCTGATCCCCATCTGGGATCAACCATTAGCTGCTCTAAAAAAGCATCTTGTAGGGATTAAAGGAATTCCTCCTCTGAGACCAACACCATCCTAATTTTCCTAATCACCTGGATGACAATGCCCCATGACTATTGTAACATTGCCCTTTTGGTATTTTCCATCTCCCAGTGTAACTTGTGGACCACATACTTACTACTGTTTGGAGATCTCTATACAATTCCCATCAGGGTTTTTTTTTTACATTTGCAGTTCTTTAATTCTACCCACAGATTCTGCACTTTCCAACCCTATGCCACCTCTTTCTAATGATTTTATTTAATATTTTACATACAAAGCCACACAAACCCACTACCAGCTTGTCCTTGGCTTGTTCTTACAATAAACAGGTAGGTATCTGGGAAACAAGAGGACCTGCAAACACAAAGTGCACTGCGGATGCTGTGGTCAAATCAAGACGTACAAACAAGCTGGATGAACTCAGCAGGTCGAGCAGCATCCGTTGAAAGAAGCAGTCAAAAAGAGGACCTACAGATGTTAGAAATCTGAGAACATCACACAAATTGCTGGAGGAGCTCAGCATGTCAGGCAGCATCTATGGATGGGAATCAACATTTTGGGCCAAGACCATTTATCGGGGCTCTTGATTCCCATGTATGTGGAAAACCAACAAGAATAGAAAGTAGTGGAAATAGAAAAACCCTTTGACAAAATTTAGATCAAGGCTTAAAAAAACTGCAAAACAGAGCTCAATATTTAACAGTACAACAGAGGCAATACGAACTTTCATCAATACCGACATTAACTTTTTAAATAAAAATATATTTGTCCCATTTCAATCAGTAAAATTTACAAAGATAAATAAGAACTTCAGAAAAGACCATTGGCACTCAAACCCACTAGAATAACACTACCTTGGACAGAAGGAGGAAGAGAAATAACACACATGAAAAAAAATTCACACAAGAGTCAGATAAAACTAAGTATATATTTTCATCAAAAATGAACAGGATTCAGTACTCCATGTGTGTATATGCAATTGTGATAAGTAACACAGACCAGGAAACTTCAATGTGAGGCCCACTCAGAAAAATTAATTATCACTATGGAAGGAAACATCAACCACTGGAATGAGAATGACTCTCCATGGGAGACATCCCAATGATCTGAGCAGACGAGATGGTGACAATGAAGCATCGAGCACCTGACAGAGAGTTGGAGACCTCTTCCCAGAAACAGAGGGGCCCCTTGCAGAAATACAGGACAAAGTAGTTAACAAAAGAAAGAAAAAAAAATCAGAAATACATTAAATACAACAAACAAGGCAGTAAGTACAGAAAATGCCAAGAGAAGCCAGACACAATCCAACACATTCCAGGATCCTGCAGTAGTTTAACTCAATCTGATTACTTACAAAGCTACAAACAACTGGCAAATATCATTCACCAAAATCTTGCTTTAAAATACCAACTCACGAATGCCCTCCATCACTTCATAAAGGAACCATAAATTCCAGCCTGATACAGTTTTAGAGTCAAAATCTTACAAATTATATGATAATCAATACATTATTTCACAAAGGACAATCTATAATAAACTTCCGGATATAACATTACAAGATAAACAAGCAGGAACAACTGCTTCAATAGATAAAACTTTTCCCAACACACACATGTTCTTCGATCAGCAGAGCACCTCACCACAGGTGTTCCTTGTGCCATCAGACAGACAAACAAAAGATTTTCTCTGTCAATCAGCTTCCAAATGTTTCCACTCTGTCATTTGTAGCCACGTCCCGCTGCTGATTCCCTTCTCCTCATCATACGTTCTTACCCCGACCATCCTCCAGTACACCAAACTCTGCCCTGTGTGGACCCGCCTCCGGTTTCCGACCTTGCTCAGTTGAACATCCAATTAATGGTTTCCATTCTGATTTCAGTCTTTAGAGGAGAGTGGTGTTTTATAACAACCCTGTAGAAGCAGGGAAAATGACCCATAATGTGGAATGTGCCCTGAATAAGGAGGTTAACTACCAATGTCATTCTCTATCAGCGCAGAGATTTGAGGGGTGAAGAACATGTCAAGCAGAACTGCAGTCAGCTCAACTTCTTCAGTCTGCAGAAAATAAAACGGAAACCTCTTCACCTAGAGTGGTGACTGTTTGGAACCCATCACCACAGGGAGAGAGAGAGAGATGAACAACAGGGTAGGATTTAAAAGGACTGTCTGGAGCAGGATCTCTGGCAGGGTCCAGCAGGCCTGAGTTGAGTCTCTACTGTACACAAGGTGTGTTATAAATTCACTAAGTACCGGAAACCAAGTTTAAAATAGAGCTGATTTATTTGTCTCAGATGCAGAAGATTAAGCTCCAGTCCCATTAAAGGTGAATGTGCAGCAGAAGAAACTCCCCCCAAGTCCAGTGACCAGGGTGCAGAACTGGGTGTGGTGAGCAGCAGCAATAATTGCAGAGTTCAGCACCGACAGTCACTCTCGAAATTACATTCTGCAACGGTGATGGACAAATATCCAGCATGAAGCTTATTGAAACTTTCTCCCCAGTGTGAACCCGGTAGTGTGTCACAAGGATAGATTACTGTGTGAATCCCTTCCCACATTCACAGCAGGTGAACGGCCTCTCCACAGTGTGAACTCAATGATGCACATTTGGTGGAGATTACTGAGAGAATCTTTTCCCAAAGCCTGATTGGCCTCTACCCAGTGTGAACTTGCTGCTGTCTGAGTAGATAAGCTGACTGAATGAATCACTTCCCAAACTCACAGCAGATGAACGGCCTCTCCCCAGTGTGAACTTGCTGGTGTCTCAGTAGATGAGATGACCGAGTGAATCCCTTCGCACAGTCTGAGCAGGTGAACAGCCTCTCCCCAGTGTGAACTCGTTGGTGAATCTGTAGGGTGGACGACTGAGAGAAAGTCTTCCCACAGACTGAGCAGGTGAAAAGCCTCTCCCTTGCATGAACTGACTGGTGCCTCCGTAGGTGAAATAATAAAGTGAATCCTTTCCCACAGTCTGAGCAGGTGAACGACTTCTCCCCAGTGTGAAATCGCTGGTGTCTATGAAGGTCGGATGATCGATGGAATCCCTTCCCACAGACTGAGCACGTGAATGGTCTCTCCCCAGTGTGAACTGACTGGTGTGTCAGCAGATCAGATGACCGAGAAAATCCTTTCCCACATTCACAGCAGGTGAACGGCCTCTCCCCAGTGTGAACTCGCTGGTGTATCAGTAGATCAGATGACCGAGCGAATCCCCTCCCACATTCATAGCAGGTGAACGGCCTTTCACCAGTGTGAACTCGCTGGTGTGCCAGCAGATCACATGACCGAGTGAATCCCTTCCCACAGTCTGAGCAAATGAATGGCCATACTCCAGTGTGAACTGACTGGTGTGCCAATAGGGAGGATGATCGAGTGAATCCTTTCCCACACACTGAGCAGGTGAACGGCCACTCCCCAGTGTGAACTGACTGGTGTGCCAATAGGGAGGATGACTGAGTGAATCCCTTCCCACAGTCTGAGCAGGTGAACGGCCTCTCTCCAGTGTGAACTCGCTGATGTTCCTTCAGTTTAGATGAGCATGTGAATCCCTTCCCGCAGTCTGAGCAGGTGAACGGCCGCTCCCCGGTGTGAACTCGCTGGTGTGCCATTCGGTCAGATATGGCCTAGTGAATCCTTCCCCAAAATTTCAACAGATGACCAGCCTCTGCTCAATGTGAACTGACTGGTGTGTCCACAGCTGGAATGATCGTCTGAATCCCTTCTCACACACAGAACAGGTGAATAGCCTTGTCCCAGTGTGAACTTGCTGACGTACCTTTAGTTGAGATGAACGAGTGATTCCATTCCCAGTCTGAACAGCTGAATGTTACCTGTGTAAAATAACGGGCATGCCAATCGGTCAGATGATAGAGTGAATCCCTTTCCACAGTCTGAGCAGGAAGGATGATTGAGGGAATCCCTTGCTCCACTTCTTAAATATCTGGACAGAGACAGCAAGACTGGTTTGAATTCCCATAGGCAATTTCCTTGTCATTTTTAACCTGTAAATAGATTTACAAAATCCATCAGTGGGTGAAGGACAACATTTCAGATGAGATCACATTAGTTACCAAGGTGTGATCTGACATCACACTGTTACAGTGAGGCTCAACCCAAGTTGCAGAAAGAAATCATCTTGTAACTGGGCACATGGTTGGTGTCTGGAATGACCATCAAATTCTCTGATACTCTTCCAGTCTCTATAAGAATGGGACATTTCTACCTTCTCCAATCTGTGAATTGGCTCAGTTTGACTCTCTCCATTGGTGTTATTCCCTGTTCCCACTGAGCTGCATGGGAGCCTGGCCCCACAGTAACTGAAACACTCTCATGCAAATACCCTTTGTTGATGTGCAGCTGGGATTTTATTTTATGTACTGTTAACTTAAAGTACCACAGTTTTAACGCCACGTAAATATCTCCTGCTCAGGTGTATGGTTGGTCTGCACAGCTGTTAAAAGAAATTAGAGTGAATATTAGTATTGTTTAAGATTCTTGTCACAGTCATAGAAAGATTCAGACACATTGGCCCATCTCGTTGGTGCCAAGCTATTTACGCTTTCCACTCCCATACCCCTACCATCCAGGTACCTATACCAACCTCTAACACGTTGCAATCGTGCTCGCATGCACCACTTGTGCTGGCTGCTCATTCCACACCTGGATGACCATCTGAGTGAACAAGTTTTCCCTCTTGATCCACTTAACAGTTCACCTTTCACCCTTAATCCATGGCGTCTGGTTGTGGTCCCACCCCATCTCAGTGGAAAAATCTGGCTTGCATTTACCCCATCTATGACCCTCAAAACTGTGGAATACCTCTATCAGATCTCCCCTCACTCTTCTACTTTCCAAGGAATAAAGTCCAGTCCAGTTCAATGTTTCCTTCTAACCCAAGCCCTCCAGACCTGACAACGTCCTTGTAAATTTTCCCTGAACTCTTTCAACCTCTTTTACATCTTTCCTGTAGGTTGGTGACCAAAACTGCACAAAATATTCCAAATTAGGCCTCACCAACGTCAACATAACATCCGTCTATTGTTGACAGTACTTTAGTTCATGAAGGCCAATGGGCCAAAATCTTTCTCTCTGTACCTTTTGAACTGTGACACCACTTTCAGTGAAATATAGACCTGTATTCCCAGATTCCTTTCCTCTACAACACTTCTCAGTTCCCGACCAATCACTGTGTAAGACCTACCCTAATAAGTCCTGCCAAAGTACAACACCTCACACTTGTCTGCATTAAATTCCATTTTCCATTTCTCAAACCATCTTTCCAGCTGGTACAGTTCGCACTGCAAGCCACGATAGTCTGCTCACAGTCCGCTAAACTCCCAGACTTGGTGTGATCCACATATTTGCTGATCCAGCTAACCATACTATCATCCAGATTACTGATATAGATGACAAACAACAACAGATCAAGCACTGATCCCTGTGGCACACCACTAGTCACAGGCCTCCGGTCAGAGAGGCAACCATCTGCTACCACACTCTGGCTTCTCCCAAAGACTGTGTCTCGTCCAATTTACTATCTCATCTTGAATGCTGAATGTCTGAAACTTCTTGACCAACCTCCAATGTGAGACTTTGCCAAGTGGCTTGCTAAAGTCCATGTAGACAACATCAGCAGCCTTGTCTTCATCCACTTTCCTGATAACTTCCTCAAGAGACTCTATAAGATTGGTTAGACATGTCCTACCCTGCACAAAGCTATGCTATCTATCCTTAATCAGTCCACATCTATCCAAAAACTTGTATATCGAGTTCCTGCACTTACGTTACATTAACTTTCCCACAACTGATGACAAGCTCACCAATGTACAATTTCTTAGTTTAATTTTAGAGGCTTTCTTGAACAGCGGAACAACATTGGCTGTCCTCCAATCCTCCAGTACCTCACCTGTCACTAAAGATGATTTAAATATCTGTGCTTGGGCTCCGACAATTTCTGCACTTGTCTTCCACAGGGTCCCAGGGAACAACTTTTCAGGCCCTGGGGATTGATCCATGGCAATTTGCCTTAAGACAGCAAACACCTCCACCTCTGTAATCTGTACAGGGTCCATGAGGTTGATGCTGCTTTGCCTCACTTCTGCAGACTCTGTGTCCATCTCCTGAGTAAATATGGATGTAAAACTACTATTTAAAACCTCCCCCATCTACTTTGTCTCCCGTACAGATTAGCATTCTGATCACCCAGAGTGGGCATGTTTCTGCAGTTGCTGGAAAAAGAGGAACGCACACACACACAATGCTGAAGGAGCTCTGCAGTTCAGGCAGCAACTAAGCAGAGGAGTACACAGTCTAGGCATACTGAAGGGGCTCGGCTAAAATGCTGTCCATTTATTCCTCTCCACATTTGCTGCCTGATCTGCTGATTACCTGGGTATTTTGTAGAAATTAACCAATTTTTCAATTAACCAGTTTCCAAATGTTTCTCATCTTTTATCCATAGCCAGATCCTGCTGGTCTGATTCCTCTTCCCTCCACCCGCTCAAAACCTCCAGACCCCATCTTTTTCTGGAGCCCCAAAGCCCTGACTGGTGCTGGCAACTCTTTGGTTTCTGACTCTGCTCCATCGAAGATTCACTCGCTAGTCTGCTGTCAGACTTTAGAGATGCATTGCAGCAACCCAGCTGTCTGAGGCCCAGTCCTTTGAAATGAGTGAAAATATTTTAAGTTGCTTGAAGTGGTAGAGGCAGATACAATAGGGTCTGTTAAGAGAATCTTAGATAGGTTCATGGAACTTAGAAGATCAGAGGGCTCTGCGGTAGGGCAATTCTCGGCAGTTGTCTGGAGTAGGGTACATGGTCGGCACAACATTGTGGGCTGAAGGGCCTGTAATTTGCTGCAGATTTCTATGATTCCATGAAATTCAAGGGAAATGTCTTCTCCCACGGAATAGTGACTATTTGCAACAGAGAGTATGAGAGATAAACGGCAGAGATACACTTTAAAATACTGATATGGAACAGAAATATGGGCTAGGACCAGATGGATTGAGTGGCCTCTCTAGTGTACATTGTGAGAGTAGTAGAGAGTGAGCGTAATATTAAACACCAGTCTAGTTTAAGGCTAACATCAGCAGAACAGACTCCTCCAATGCTCAGTGACCAGGGTTCAGTCCTGGTTGCGATGAGCAGCTGAAAGAACTGTAGAATCTGACAGTAACAGTCCCTCATGAACCTGCAGCTGCATTCAGTCACCGTGATGGTTAAACATTTAACACAGAGCTGATTTGAACTTCCTCCCTGATGTGAAGTTGCTGGTGTTGCAGCAGCTGGGATGATTGAGTAAATCTCTTTGCTCACTCCGGACAGAAATGTGGCCTCTATTTATTGTGAACTCACTAGAGCATCACAAGGTGGGTTAACTGAATGAGTCTCTTCACACACACGGAGCAGGTGAACCGCCGCTTCCGGGTGCGAAGCTGTTGATGTATCTGCGATGGCCGATTGAATCCCTTCCAAAATGAGAGACAGTGAATGACGTCACACTGCTATCAACGCCATGGGATATTTCAGGTTTTTCACTTATTGATTTCAGCGTGCTGTGTGTGTCGGAATGCCTGTATCTATTCAGTAAATCTAATTTGCATGTTTATCCTGTGATATTATATCCGGATGGGATCATGTATCGTCCTATCTCTAATAACGGATCGGTAGCAATGCAATTGTTTGACTCCGACTCTAAAACTGGATCAGATTTGTATTGATTGTCATCTATAGTATCTTTCATGATCATCTCTTAAAGCAGGATTCTGGTGAATGATGCTTGCCACTTGATGGCGCCTGTGTAAGCAATCAAACGGCATATTCTGCTTTAGAGCACAACACTTCGTCTTGAGTTTGTGACTCTTTTAATGTGCATTTTTGTTATTTCTGTGTCAACCGCCTGGTCCTGTATTGACACAAGGAACCACGCAGTTTCTGGGAAGAGGTCTCCAGCTTTGAGTCTGACGTTGGACGCTTTCCTCCTTTGCTCACATCGTGGGGATCTCATCCATGGACGATTATGCTGATCTATTGGCTAACTCTTTCTTCTATAGCAGTGTTTCCCAGCCCTAGTGCCGCAAGTCAAGGCGAAATGCCGAGCACCCTCGTTGCTAATCCCCAACGACGTCTGTTAGGTTGGTTCGGTCGGACGAGATCGCCAAGTGTCAGACCCGTTGTGACGACGAATGCTCAAGGCCTGCAGTGCGATGCTTCTTCCTTTATTCCAGTGCCACATCCTTTTTGGAAGTACCTGCTCTACTAACGGTCGATCAGGTCTGATACCGCAAGTTAGAGGCAGCTTATTGCCCCGCCAGGAATCTCGAATGCCCCCCACCCCCGGCGAGTGCTATTTGCTCCTAAAGCCATCTTAGGACACGTAACTGCCCCCAGAGGGAATCACTGTTCCATTGTGATAATTTCTTCATCTTTCTGGGTTGAGCTTTCATTTCAGTTCAGAATAGCACACGCTCACAGCGTGTTGAATCCTGCTTTTGTTGATGCAAATACATCCTTAGAAGAGTTACTGTGAGTGGGACAGAGGAAATGCAACTCCCTCAACACTGAGTGTGTACAGCTCCCTCAACATCTTGCTCCTTCCTCTCTCCATAGTTCGCTCACCAGATCTGTCACTCCCTTTCTCCCTACCCCTCACCCTCCGCTCAATCCTCAGCACACATTCCTCTCTGCTTCTCTCCTCCATCTACTCTCACTCTCCCTTTCCTCCTCTCCACTCTTATCTTATTAATACCTCTCCCACTTCCTCACCTCCCTCTCTTACTCTGCTCACCCCAACTTCCTCTCACTCTCACTTCTCTACTCCACTCTCTGTCTACAAACCACACCCCACCTTTACAGACTGACCCGGATCCTCGGCCCATGTTCACTCCATAATAGCACCTTTCAATGTGCAAGTGACAGCGGAACTTACTGGCATTTGGAGTTGGATGAAGCAGAGGAGGGAAAGAAAGAGACAGAGAGACAGAGGAAGAGGGAGAAGGAGAGAAGGGAAAGTGGGAAAGGGAGAGATAGAGAGAGTGGGGGGAGAGAGAGAGAAGAGAGAACAGGCTGAGTGGTGGTATTGAAAGAGAGGGAGAGAGAATCGAGAGACAGTAGGAGTGTTAGTGAGACAGACTGAGGAGAGATGAGAGGGAAGTGGCGGAGGCAAGAAACAGGGGAGAGAGATGGTGGCGACAACCAGTGAGGGGAGAAAATGGCAGGGAGATGGATGTGGGTGAGAAATAAACAGGGAGCGAGTGAGGGGGCAGAAGGAGGCATGGGAGAGAATGACGGAGGAGAGAGATTGGAGGGAATATGGGAGGGAAGAGAGATGAGGAGTTAAACTGGGATAGAAACCAGGGATTGAGCCGGTGGAGATATACGAGGGAAAGGGACGGGCCTTTTGATATCTCTGTTGATCAGTGAGAGAGAAACTGACAGGGATCGAAAAGGGCCAGTCATTTTAAATGGAGACATATGGAATTTTCTAAAATTCTAAATCTTCCATGTAAATTCCTTTAGGATCAATGAAGTGTCTATCTATCTGAGTGTAGGCGGGTGGCTGGGTACATTTGAGCTGGAGATACAGGGGAAAGGGCACAGAAGCATAGATCAGACACGGTCATGCTGAATAAACATGATATCGTAAGACTTCCTCCTCATCTGAATTGATTTCCCTGTAGTCTGAGGGTGTATCCCTGGACCTGGGCTCCGTATTATGATAGATAGATAGATAGATAGATAGATAGATACTTTATTCATCCCCATGGGGAAATTCAACATTTTTTCCAATGTCCCTTTACAGTATTTGGGAACCCCGCCCCCACAACTCCACACCCCGCCCATAATTCTAAACTTCAGCGGGAACAGGCACAGAGACATCAAATACCATGAACTGGTGTCTTGTTAAGCAGCTTCAGGTGCAGCACCTTGTTCAAAACCATCTGAAAATCCAAACAAACAACACACACCACCTTTCTCATTTCACCAAAGAATTCCGAGTGATCTGTCTGGGAAGAGGAAAACCATGCCGTTTTGGCCGTACAGGGGAGGATTTGAAAGGACTGTCATGGAACAGAATCACTGGCAGGGTCCAACTGGCCAGAGTTGACTCTCTACTGTACACTAGGTGTGTTAGAAATTCACTTAAGTACCAGAGACAGAGTTTAAAATAAACTGATTTATTTGTCTCAGATCCAGAATATTAAACACCAGTCCCATTAAAGGTGAAAGAAGAAACTCCTCCCATGACCAGTGACCAGGGTGCAGAACTGGGTGTGGTGAATCGCATCAATAATTGCAGAGTTCAGCACCGACAGTCACTCTCGAAATTGCATTCAGCAACGGTGACGGACAAATATCCAGCATGCAGCTCATTGAAACTTTCTCTTCAATGTGAACAGTGTGTCACAAGTGTAACATGCTGTAAGGTTTGACTGCTAATGTAATGGCCTCTCTGCAATGTTTCACTGCTGAGGTAATGGTTTCTCTGTAGCAGCAATGTTTATAATACGACTAGAGATACGGGTTTTTGAGTGCGGGGCTATCCGATGATAGAAATGTTCTTTCTTGTGAGTCTGGAAGAGAGATTTTTGTGGTCTTTTGCTGGGGGAGATGAAAAGATGCAAATGGAGACAGTGGGCTCTTTTTCTTCTTTTTTTGTTTACTTTGCTAACCCTGTATTCAAAGTAAGTATTATAAAGCTCAATAGTTTAATCGGATACTGTGTACTGTTTGTTATTTCGGGGAACTGATTTGTAACAGGGGACACATCACACAGCATTCACCCAAACAAGATTTCTCTAGTTCGGCCGGGCTGGGGGGGGGGGGTTATCACCCCCTATATTAAGCTGCTAGCCGAAGCCAGAGTTACATAAGCCGAGATGACCGAGGGAATCGCTTCCCACATTCACAGCAGGTGAACGGCCTCTCCCCAGTGTGAACTCAATGATGCACATTTGATGGAGATGGCTGTGAGAAACTCTTCCCAATGTCTGAGCAGGTAAATGACCTCTACCCAGTGTGAACTCGCTGGTGTTTCTGTAGTTGAGATGACTGAGTGAATCCCTTCCCACACACTGAGCAGGTGAATGGCCTCTCCCCAGTGTGAACTCGCTGATGTACCTTCAGGTTAGATGAGCAAGTGAATCCCTTCCCACAGTCTGAGCAGGTGAACGGCCTCTCTCCAGTGTGAACTCGATGGTGAGCTATTAGGTCAGGTGATCGAGTGAATCTCCTCCCACAGTCTGAGCAGGTGAAAGGCCTCTCACCAGTGTGAACTCGCTGATGTACCTTCAGGTTATATGAGCAAGTGAATCCCTTCCCACAATCACAGCAGGTGAACGGCCTCTCCCCAGTGTGAACTCAATGATGCACATTTGATGGAGATGGCTGTGAGAAACTCTTCCCAATGTCTGAGCAGGTAAATGACCTCTACCCAGTGTGAACTCGCTGGTGTTTCTGTAGTTGAGATGACTGAGTGAATCCCTTCCCACACACTGAGCAGGTGAATGGCCTCTCCCCAGTGTGAACTCGCTGATGTACCTTCAGGTTAGATGAGCAAGTGAATCCCTTCCCACAGTCTGAGCAGGTGAACGGCCTCTCTCCAGTGTGAACTCGATGGTGAGCTATTAGGTCAGGTGATCGAGTGAATCTCCTCCCACAGTCTGAGCAGGTGAAAGGCCTCTCACCAGTGTGAACTCGCTGATGTACCTTCAGGTTAGATGAGTAATTGAATCCCTTCCCACAGTCTGAGCAGGTGAACGGCTGCTCCCTGGTGTGAACTCGCTGGTGTACCATTAGGGTGGATGACCGAGTGAATCCTTTTCCACAGTCTGAGCAGGTGAATGGCCTCTCCCCAGTGTGAACTCGATGGTGAGCCATTAGGTCGGCTGACCGAGTGAATCCCTTCCCACAGTCTGAGCAGGTGAACGGCCTCTCTCCAGTGTGAACTCGCTGATGTACCTTCAGGTTAGATGAGCAAGTGAATCCCTTCCCGCAGTCCGAGCAGATGAACGGCCGCTCACCAGTGTGAACTCCCTGGTGTGCCACGAGGGAGGAGGACTGTGTGAATCCCTTCCCGCAGTCTGAGCAGGTGAAAGGCCTCTCGCCAGTGTGAACTCGCTGATGTACCTTCAGGTTAGATGAGCAAGTCGATCCCTTCCCACAGTCTGAGCAGGTGAACGGATGCTCCCCGGTGTGAACTCGCTGGTGAGCCATTATGTCAGATGACCGAATGAAGCTTTCCCCACAAATTCAGCACATGACCTACTTCTGCCCAGTGTGAACTGACTGGTGTGTCCACAGGTGGGACGACCACTGGATCCGTTCTCACACACAGAACAGGTGAATGGCCTTGTCCCAGTGTGAATTTGCTGATGTACATTCAGTTGAAATGACCGAGTGAATCAATTCCCACTGTCTGAGCAGGTGAATGATCTGTCCCCTGTGTAAAATAACGGGCATGCCAGTTGGTCATATGATCGAGTGAATCCCTCTCCACAGTCTGAGCAGGAAGGATGATTGAGTGAATCCCTTGCTGCACTTCTTAAATATCTGGACAGAGACAGCAAAACTGGTGTAATCTGTTTGAGATTCCTGTAGACAAATTCCTCGTCATTTTTAACCTGGAAAAAGATTTACAAAATCCATCAGTGGGGGAAGGACAACATTTCAGATGAGATCACTTGATTTGCTAAGGTGTGATCTGGCATCACACTGTTACAGTGAAGTTCAACCCAAGTTGGAGAGAGAAATCATCTTCTAACTGTGCACAGTGCTGGTATCTGGAATAACCATCAAATTCTCTGATGCACTTCCTGTCTCTATAAGAATGGGGCATTTCTGCCGTCTCCAATATGTGACCTGGCTCAGTTTGACTCTCTCCATTGGTATTATTCCCTGTTCCTACTGAGCTACACGGGTGCCTGGCCCCACAGTAACTGAAATATTCTCACACAAAGCCGGCAGTGCATTACACGCACCCACCACTCTCTGTGTAAAAAAATACCCAACATCCCCTCTATTTCCAAGCACCTTAAAACTATGCGCCTCATCTTAGCCATTTTGGACCTGGTAAAAAGCCTCCGGCTATCCACACAATCAAAGCCTCTCATCATCTTTTCACCTAAAATATGCTCTAAACATAAACAAGGGAATCATACATTGCTTTGAGGTTTTGTTACAAGTATACAAAATTATTAGGGTACAGATAGGGTAAATGCAAGCAGCATTTTCCACTGAGGTTGTGTGGGATGATAACCAGAGGATCATGGGTAAGTGGCGAAGGTGAAAATTTAACGGGAGCGTGTGGAAAAAGTCTTCACTGAAATAGTTGTGAGAGTGTGGAATGAGATGTCAGCACGAGTGATAAATATGAGCTCAGTTTCACCATTTTAAAGAAGTTTGGTTGGCAGCCTGGATGGTAGGGTTATGGAGGGCGATGGTCCTGGTGCAGGTAGTTGCATTATACAGCTTAAATGTTTTTTCAGCATTGAGTAGGTGGGCCAAGTAGCCTGTTTCTGTACTGAACTTCTCCAGGTTTCTGTGCCAGAGAAGCTGGACAAACTTGTTTGGAAGGGAAAAGGTAGGAGTGACAACGGAGCAGCAATGGCTGGAGTTTCTGGGAGCAATTCGGGAGCTGAGTTATCGATACATCCCAAAGAAGTGGAAGCATTGGAAAGGTAGGAGGACACAACCATGGCTGAAATATGAAGCCAAAGCCAACATAGAAGCCAAAGAGAGGACAAATAAAAGAGCAAAAACTATTGGGAAGCGTTTAGAAACCAACAGAAGACGACTTAAAAAAAGTCAGATGAGTTCAGGGTGTGGAATGATGATTAATGAGTCAGTCATTAATGAGTCTTGGCAGCACCCAACAGTCTGAGGCATTTACAGGAACAAAATATCCGGGGCCTCAAGATCTCCTGAAAACCAAGGTTCCCTACACCAGTAACCTTTTAACTTTTATTTTGACAGGCACATACAAACTCTACACCCTCAAAATTTCACTTCTGAAGGCCTCCCACTTACAAGTACTCCTTTGCCAGAAAACAGCCTGTCCCAAACCACACTTGACAGATCCTTTCTGATACCATCAAAACTGACCTTTCTCCAATTGAGAATCTCAACCCGTGGGTCCAGACCTCTCTTTTTCCATATTTACTTTGAATCTCATGACATTATGATCACTAATTGCTGTCACCAGCCCTGGATCATTTCCTAACAGCTTACTGCACACTTCTACATCGGGAATCCTACGCACTGATTAAGGGCACATTTGACAAACTTTACCCCATATAGTCCTTTTACAGTACAGGAATCCCAGTCAATATATGGAAACTTAAAATCACCAACTGAATCAACCTTTGTTTCTTGGCATGGTCTGCGATCTGTCTACAAATTTGTTTGTCTAAATCCCTCAGACTGTTGGGTGCAACCAACTCCCAGTAATGGCTACATCATCATAATTCCCTGTCCTCAGCTTATCTGGCTTTTCTACGATGCTTCCTGCATTGTGATATACACAGCTCAGCACATTCATCGCACCATGCTTAACCATTTGATTGCTGACTCTGTAGAAGTGAACTTTCCACTATTCAGGACATTTGCCGAGACAGGTGCGTAAAAAGGGCCCGAAGGATATTGGACACTCTATTCACCACAACCACAAACTGTTCCTGCTGCTAGGTCCAGGAAATTGTACCACAGCAAAGGGGCCAACAGGCTCTGGGACATCATCTTCCACCAGTCCATCAGACTGATTCATTGATTTCTATGTTATATTGACTGTCCCGTGTACGAACTATTATAAATTACTATAGATTCCACATTTAGACGGAGATGTAACAAAAACATTTCTACTTCTCATGTACATGAAGGATGTATGTAAAAAAATCAATTCAATTCAATTCACCCTCTCCACTATCTGTTCTGTCATTCTGGCTCCCGTTCCCCCTACAACTTATTTTAACCACATCACCCCTCCCCTCACACTAGCATTAGCAAGCCTTACCACAAGGATAAGCCTCACGTCTTAATAAGCTGATAAGGAAGGCGGGCTCTGTCGTGGGCAAAGTACTGGAGAGTTTAACATCGGTAGCTGAGCGAAGGGCGCTGAGTAGGCTACGGTCAATTATGGAAAACCCTGAACATCCTCTACATAGCACCATCCAGAGACAGAGAAGCAGTTTCAGCGACAGGTTACTGTCGATGCAATGCTCCTCAGACAGGATGAAGAGGTCAATACTCCCCAATGCCATTAGGCTTTACAATTCAACTGCCAGGACTTAAGAACTTTTTTTAAAGCTATTATTAATGCTTTTTGAGTTAGTGATTTAGATGCATATCATATTATTACTGAGTTAAGTATTGTATGTAATGAGTTTTTGCTACAACAAGTGTATGGGACATTGGAAAAAATGTTGAATTTCCCCATGGGGATGAATAAAGTATCTATCTATCTATCTATCTATCCCCTCTTATTGTGTTCCCATAACTAACAAATCCCCTATCACTCTTTTGACTTTCCTCTGCCAGGTAATCCCCCTAATAGTTTCTAAAATGGTCCAACTGTTGTTGTGGGGAATGGTCAAAAGAGTACTCTGCAGTGGCTGTTTAACCTCATTCCTGTTCCTGAATCTCATCCAGTTTCCTGTGTCCTGCACCTTGGGTGTAACTTACCTCTCTTCATGTCATATCTATCAACCCCTCCAACTCCTGGATGATCTGGAATTCATCCATTTCAAGTTCCAACTCCTTAAAGTGCAGGGTTACAAGCTGCAGCTGGATGCACATCTTGTAGGAGAGGGCATCAGGGACACTGGAGGTCTCCCCACCTCCCCTCCAATATCCCCTCTAATTTGTAATGACCAGTGTGCACATAAATCTCGTACTGTGCATTTTTTCCGAGTGACATGTGCACAGTGAATTTTATATAGAGAGGTATTCATCTTAAGAGCTAGCAAACCATTATCCATAAGAACTTTACTCTCCTCTGAGCTCGAACGAGTTCATCTGCACTCTCACACAACCTGTGTAACAGGCCTGTAACTGGTAATGAAAGATTTTCTCACCAGAGCTTTTGCACTTTGTCCATTTGTGGTTTGCTTGCTAAATTACACTTCAAAATGTCACATTTCCAAGTATCACTCCACTTCTTCACACTTGTAAATTCTCCAGCAACTTTTGCATCACCACAAGACACAGGTAACACCAGTTTCTATATTGGTATAAATATTTCCCATGAACACTCCTGAGGAATTAAGGATATATAAAAAAATCATTTTGAACCTCTGTAACCTCTGGCTAAAAGAATAATTGGGACTGAATAGGAATTTCTGAACTGATGTAAACTGTATCTTCAGCGGTTAACTAAGACAGGCTCATTACCAGTTCTCTGCAGCTTGCAGAGAGACACACTGAGAGCTGATAACATTATACATTGTACCCTCGTTTGAGTAAAGGGAGGAGGACTTGCTCATAAGGACAGGAATGAACATCAGTCTGTAATTAAGTCAGGGCTTTGCAAAGGGAATAACTGATAAGGACGGGACAGTACATACATCCGTAATTAAGACCTTGATTCAGTGAACTCTCTTATCTAAGTAATTAAGTTTTACACCAACAGACGGTGGGCATACCAGTTCAAATAATATCTTGCAATAGTACTGTCTGGGGTTACTATGTATAAATGTCTGGGTTCATGTATAAATACACGGCTGTAACCTGACTGAGTCAGTCCACTTGTCAGATGGTGGCAGTGCTTACGTGCCTTCCCTTTGACAACTGGGTCTCAAACTCCTACAGGAGAATGCGCAATAAACTGTGGTGACAATAAGAAGCTGGTCTCCTGGGTTTTATTCAGATTCAACTTTAACATTTGGCATCACGAACAGGATCCCAATATCGGGAGTGCCAAGCAGACGGGCTGAGTAAGTGGCTGGACCACTCTGGGGAATGCGGAGACTGACCGGGCACCCAATATGGCCACTGGGGGGGAGCCTGTGATATTACCTCATGAGAACAAGCAGTAAATTTGATATGGAAAAAGAACTGTGGAAAGAAGTGGAAATTACTGAAAAGGGAAAGGAAGGAAAAGGCAAATGTAAAGTGGAATGGTACATTATTAGCAAGTTGGAGGAATAATGCATGTGACAAAGGGATAGAGGTATGTGCCGCAGAAGGAAAGTCAAAGGTTGGGAGAGGCTAAAAGCGGAGCGTGAAAGGGTGGATTGGCGCCGAAAACGAGAGCAGGGAAACAACGTAAGCAAACCAAGGCCGGCGTAGATAGGACAGCAGGGCTGGAATGTCAGTCTGAAGTTCGAACTGATAGGGAAACAATGGATCCTGAACCCATGTCTGGCATACCGACCCTGTTTGGGGACAGTGACTGTGATGGCGACCTGGCAAGAATTATTCGGTCTCTGCTGCATGATTCTCTCAGCTGATGAGGGGCGGAAATGGAAGGCAGAATTGAGATACCAAACCTATCAGGAGTTACAGACGGGAAACCATAATGAGAATGAACAGACAGACCAGATTATCCAAGCCTTGGAAAGGGCTCTCCAGCAACCTGTAAACATCACTGAAGTACTTAAATGCAAACCTAAGCCTGCGGAATCGAGACCAGACTATCGGGAGCGATTTATGTCCTGCTACGGCACTTTCACAGGAGACCAAGAATTTAATGATGGGAATCCATCCCCCCAGTTTAACCCCTAACGGCTCCAATGCTTACCAATTAAGTTAGCCAACATGATTAAAACAAATAGTATGGATTGGCCTGACAAGGACCGAAATGGAATGTGACGAGCTTTGACCCGACTGTCAAATCCCGATCAACCCCGAAGGGAACTATTATTAAAGATGAATCTGTTCAGCAGGAAGGAGGACAGGAGAGGGCTATATGTGGGGATCAGAAATGGGAACAAAAACATACCAAGGGACAGGTGGGGACAACAGCCCATTTAGAAATTGACAAACAAGTATGCTTCCAACCAAGAGTACCACCCCTCAGGAAGAGCCCAATGTAATATTGCAAGTTGCTCGAATTCCGGTTCCATTTCTGATTTATATGGGGACAACCACAACCACTCTCGATCAGGAAATGGTATCAGAAAATGGAAAACAGCTATCAGACAATCGGTCTGTCTGGTTTCAAAGGCAGGGCACGTACGTATTCACGCACCCAGCCACGGCAGGTGGAATTCCAGGGGAACCAGTGTGAGGTTTCATTTACAATCACCACCAGTCGGGGTGTAATCTAGCAGAGGGAGACTTGCTCTGTCCGTTAGAAGTCGAGATTCTCTGTGTGGACAAGGGTGTCACCCTGGGACTAGCGAACAACCGACACCTTCCCCAGTTACTGACACCCCCCCAGTGGTGGGCACTTAATCTGGACTCCACTGTGTTTGAACCCCTTCTGCCAGCGGCCAACCCTCATGTGACTCTGTGCTATGACCCTCCGGGGTGCTCAACTGAGGAAAGCCAATACTATGCACCCCTCGAGGGACAGAAGTTCCCAGTAATGGTGATTGGATAGATTAAAGGAAAAGAGGGCAGCGCATTACTGCCTGAAGTTCCTGATTTGCTTTGGCAACAGACAGGACTGGTCCTTCCCCATATCACTGTTTCAGTTTGCCCTGGGTTAAAGCCAAGGTGCCCAGAGTTCTATTCAGAAGGTTCAAAGGAACATCTAAACCAGTCTGATGCATTTTGGAAACAAGTCGTGTGGACCGATGAAGTTAAAATAGAGCCTTTTGACGGCAATGAGAAAAGGATTGTTTGGGGGAAAAAGGGTGCAGAATTTCATGAGAAGAACCCCTCTCCAACTGTTAAGCATGGGGGTGGATCGATCATGCTGCTGGCTTGTGTTACAGCCAGTCACACGGGGAACAATTACTGGTAGAGGAAAGAATGAATTAAATTAAATACTAGCAAATTCTGTAAGCAAACATCACACTGTCTGTAAAAAAGCCGAACATGAAAAGAGGATGGCTTCTACAACAAGATAATGACCCTAAACACACCTCAAAATCCACAATGGACTACCTCATGAGGTGCAAGCTGAAGGTTTTGCCATGGCCCTCACAGACCCCGACCTAAACATCATCGAGAATCTGTGGATAGACCTCAAAAGATCAGTGCATGCAAGACGGCTCAAGAATCCACAGAACTAGAAGCCTTTTGCAAAGGAAGAACAGGCGAAAATCCCCCAAACAAGAATTGAAAGTCTCTTAGCTGGCTACAAAATGCATTTACAAGCTGTGATACTTGCCAAAGGGGGTGTTACTAAGTACTGACCATGCGGGGTGCCCAAACTTTTGCTTCCGGCCCTTTTCTTTTTTTGTTATTTTGAAACTGTAAAAGATGGAAATAAAAAAGTTTTCTTGCTTAAAATATTAAAGAAATGTGTCATCTTTAACTTATGCCTTTTGGAAATCAGGTCCTCTTTTACATGCTTAGCTAAGAGTAACAGAAATTTTGACCAGGGGTGCCCAAACTTTTGCATGCCACTGTAATTGAGCAGGCCTCTTTTGAATCGGCTGTCTCTGCCCAGAAGGCTGAGCTGTTTGCTCTGACTCTGCCTGTATCCTAGCAACAGACTAAAGTGTGAACGTTCACACAGACTCCCGTTATGAACTGACTACAGGGCTTTGGGGATTCCTGACTTCCTCTGGCCACCCCATTAGTAATGCTACCTTTGTAGACAACTTACTCACCGCTCTACAGCTACCTCGAGTTTTGACTATTATTAAAAGTGCAGCCCATACTGGGGAGTGTGATGAGATGTTCCAGGGTAATGCTAGGGCTGATGCAGCTGCCAAACAGACAGCCTTGAATACCACACGTTTAGTTCCCCTCGGGAACCCAGCAAGCTCCTATTAGACAAAATCTAAGGACGGGTATGCCGGACTTGTGGGAAATACGTAACTAACAGGGGGACGCCCCTGAAGGAGAGAGCAAACTATGGTCCCAAATGGGTTGCCACCTCGAACCTCAGACCGATTTATGGGTGTCCCCTGCGGGACAGGTCTGTGTTCCCTCCGAGTTCCTACCTATTTTTATAGATCATGTACATAATTGTACATACTTGCGCAAGGAGGGGATGGTTAATACATTATTACAAACTTGATTTTCAGAAAGCAGCTGAAAAGCGAGCCAAAGCATGCTTAAATTGTAAAAAAAAACAAATGCTGGAAAGGGGATGCCTTGTGGTTCCGGAACTACCCCCTTGCCTGGTGGACCTTTTTCTTGTTTGCAACTTGAGTTGATAGAATTACCTGGAGTACACTGTTATAAGTATTGCTCAGTGATAGTAGATGGATTGAAGCTGTTCCTACAACTAATAATACCACTACGACTGCTGTGAAAATATTGCTAAAAGAAATAACTCCTCACTATGGACTTCCAGAAATGATCAGCTAGGACAATGGGTCAAAATAAATGAGGAAATCTGTAAAGAACTTGCTCTAAACCAGCAGTTCCACTGCACCCATCATCTGAAAGCAGCAACATAGTGGAACGAGCCAATGGTACTTTGAAAGATAAGTTGGCAAAACTTAGACAAGAAACTGAAATGATCTGGTTGAAGGTTTTACCCTTAGTCCTATTCCATATGGGAATCATGCCATCAAGTAAGACGGAGCTGTCACCGGCAGAAATTATCTACGGGAAGCCCATGAGAACCCCCTGGGGACCCCGACGTTGTTTGCCACTCCTCCCTGAGAGCTTACCTGCAACATTGGATATGCATACCTTGGGGGAGGAGATGGGAAAATACTTATGCAAATTAACTAAATCTCTCCAAAGCTTGCATTCACAGGTATGACAGGCCTATCGAGAGGACGAAACCCCAACTAAAGGTGACCACTCCACCATCGAGACTGGAGATTTTGTCCTGCTCAGGAACTGGGATGGTAGGAAGTTGGAACCAAGGTGGAGAGGACTGTATCAAGTGCCACTGACAACACCTCCTGCAGTGATGGTGGAAGGGCAGGTCCGGCGGATACATCAAACGGACTGTAAACACGTTACTGGCAGAACTGATAAGGACTGAATAATGTACTGGTTAATGCTGATTTTAATGACCCTAAGGGAACCTGACCCTAAGGGAAACTGCCCCTGTCTCAGGAGGCCTCCAGTTTAACACTTTCCTGTCCCTCTACCACACCTACGCCAAGCACGTGGAGCGGGGAGCATGTTGGGTAAGTGATGAAATTCCCCAACAGGGTCAGACTACGATCCCCATGTCACTGGTGCCCCTGAATACTAGCGCAGTAAATTCAGTTCTGGTGTTTTCTGATAGCCGTAATGGTAACATTGTCAATTGCACCATGTCCAGGTCTGGAAGGCGAGACTGGGGATGGTGTTGCTTCGAGGGTTGGAGTCATGGATCTCCTCCACAAGACCCCTCCAAGCTATGGCCGGGGATAAGAGTTACATTTCCAGCAGTGGTTCGTACTACTTGTTGGTGTAACCAGAATGAGAGTGCACCCTATCAAGTGGGAAGTAGTAACTGTACCAAGAGTCAAACTTATGATACCCCTGGACCACTAAATGGAGCTTATTGGGTTTGTGGAAATAGGGCCTATCCCTGGCTGCCGGGAGAAAGAACAGGGCAGCGGCATGGAACCACACCCCACCAGACGGGTTCTCGAGGGGGGACGAGGGTTGGAGTAGTTGGTGCTACTTGGCCGACCTTGTGCCACACTTGAGGATCCTGGCTCAGCCTCAGGATCACCCCATTGGAACAGGCAACGAAGGGGTATAAGAGAATCTGAGAGATTTTGGATGATTGCCTCTCCCTCCTATGGGGTAGCCAGAAATTCCAGGGAAATAATTAATTTACCAGCCGCTCTAGAAGAATTGGCCAATAATACAGCTGAAGCACTGACTGACACTCAAGCACAGGTAACTGAGATGATTGCAATTCGCCAAACAGTGCGACAGAATCGGATGGCCCAACACTTTATATTAGCAGAAAAATGAGGACCTGTGCTATCATAGGTAAGGAATGCTGTACTTATACCCCTGATGAATCTTCCAATATTACTGACTTGTCTAAACACATAACCCAAGATATTCGGAAAATTCAAGATGTTGGCAGTAAGCTGCACAATTTTGGGACCAGTAAGGCGGGAGGGTGGTCCTGACCCTTCAATATATTCAGGGAATTCTGGGGGTTGTTTTTGGATTTTGGAAGTCTGATTGTATTAGTTTTGATTATTGTCTGTATCCTACAGTGCCTTTGGCCATGTTTTGTATCATGTTGTAGAAGCGACAAGCTGTTCTGAAAGGTTATCGTGCAATAATAAAAAGGAGTTTTACGGGTATTGGGGGATGTAAGAAATGATTCTTAGACTCCTGTGAATAACGGGTTAAAATTAAGTGCGGTACATGACAATAATAAACGATTCCCCACTTTAACTGTGTGGGAATATTAGACAGACAGAGCATAACCTCTGGAACTCCTGGAGGGAGATTTCACTGAAGTGTACAAATGTTTGAGAAGCCCGGAAAAACAGAAAAGGCTTCCCTCTTGCATTAATTGGGGTATATATCTTGAAACATTGGCTGCACTTCGACAATTTGTAACAGTGGAATGGAGACGATGAAAAAAGAATGCCCACCCACAATGAGGGTACGTGACAGACCTGGATCTCACTCGCTTGTCCGAACAAAAGAAAAATTAAACTACACAACCACGAGAAACAAACCCGCAGACGGAAGGAACCACAGATGTGACGTCAGGCATGTGTAGGGGAGAGTGGATAGGATTTTTGGTTCCATGCCTCTCTTCCAGGGAAGGTGGGACCTGCACAGAAGGGACCACAGCAAGAGAGAAGGTTCTTTGGAAACTGAAAAAATGGCTCTGGAAGACTGGAAAATTGCAAAAGTCACTCCACTCTTCAGGAAGGGAGAGAGACAGAAGAAAGGAAACTATAGGCCACTTAGACTGACAGTGGTTTGAAAGATGTTGGAGTCGATTGTTAAGGATGTGAGTTCGGGACACTTGGAGGCACAAGATAAAATAGGCTGGAGTCAGCATTGTTTCCTCAAGGGAAAATCTTTCCTGATGAATTTGTTGGAATGCTTTGAGAAATAATAAGCAGGGTAGACAAAGGAGAATTGGTTGATGTTGTGTACTTGGATTTTCAGACCTTTGACAAGGTGCCACTAATTAACGAGCTCTGAGCCTGGTTGGGCGGCGATGAGGAAGGATCTGATCTCGGGTTTGTGTAAATCGAAAGGCGGTTGCAGTAGGACAGGTCCGGGACCGAGCCAGACGGCTGGACAGTCTGGGCCGGGAATGCAGGATCAGTTAGTTCTGGTTCCCCAAGCTGTGAGAGTGGACGTGGGTAACGAGGATCTGTTTACGTGTACGGGTGTGGGGTAAATAGTGGGAAAGTTGTGGGGCTACTGGCGGGGTGGAGGGAGGTTGAGGATGTGGGTTATCGGACACAGTGTGACCCGGAAGGATGGGTCCTAGGGAAGATTTACTTGTAAGCAAAGGAGGATCTGGTCCACTGCATCAGACAGCTTTCAGGAAGCAACAAATCTCTCTTTATATTAATCACTGTCTAATCTTGCTGCTAACATTGTGTTTGTCACAGAGCCCAGAGTCTGGAAACAGCTCGATGGTAGGAAGCAGATGGTGATGATGGGAGGCTGTTTATTGGAGTCAAGGCCCGTGTCTCCTGGAACTCCCCAGGGTAACACCCATTGCTACTTGTAATCTATGTCAATAATCTGGTGGAGAATGTACAGGGAATGGGTAGTCAGCCTGCAGCAAGTAATTGCTAACAATTACTTCTTTTTGTAAGATAGTAAATATAAACACCCCTCTTTCCCTCTCCACACTCAGAACCAACCAAAAGCTACTTCAGAAACTGCAAGTTCTTCAAATGAGCAAACACTGAGGGAATGTGAGTGACTTTAAAGAGCTGGGACACTGACAGTACATTACCAGACCTGGAGTGATTGCAACTGGGTCTGACAGACTTAACTGATACATACATTCTCACCTCAACTATTCCCTACTATATTTTGTACAGATACTGTAAATTCCAGTGTATAAGCCAAGAATTTGGCCCTAAATTTTGGTTAAGGGGTCAGCTTATACAAAGGGTGCCAAATTTGGAGAAACGAATACAAGGAAGACAGGTCGGATTTATTGGTTGTTTTTGAGTCAAATTTGTTCCACTCTCAACGCATGAATTCTTTGGTTTGTTTAAACTGACATCTAGTGGCTGAAGCACGGAGATCAAACCACTGGGGATGACTGCAATGTCCGTATTTTCAGCTTTCAATGCTGCTTTTGTCTCACCTGACAAGTGCGCTTTGAACACGTCCCAGACAAGTAGCCACTTTTCCTTCCTGACACCTTCGACGCCACACCTCTTTAACCCACTTCAAGCAACCGGCTTCGTCCATCCAGCAGCATTCTTGAACGTAAACAACAACTCCCCACGCGAATTTTCTGAGCAATCTTTGTTTTTTGTCTCAACCCAAGATCATGTCTATTCATAAATCGGGTGCACCAACTTCGCATAGCTTTGAAATTTTCACTGACCTCATGGTGTTTTTCGTCCCATTTCAACGCTTGAACTCGAATCATTTCTCTAGTAACAATGTATCTGGATGATTGCTGGTGATTCATTCATTCTAAAACTTTTTCTTCCAGTTCTGGCCACTGGCATGTTTTCCCGCAGTTTGCACATTTCGTCTTTGGCATTTTCCTCAGCGTTTCCTCTGCCTTTCTCCACTCTCTCACTCTCTCTGGTTTACACTAAACCTCTTAGAAGCTGCAGAATTATTCGTTCCTTTAGCAAAATCAACAATCTTCAACTTGAAGCCAGCATCTTATTGCATTCATTTTAATCTTTTGTACATGGTGGTCACAAACTCAATACTGAGTACACATACTGATCCCGCCACCCCGTGTTATGTTTTAAAAAAATTACGATGGGTGCTAAATGGTTTCGTGGGGGTGCATTTCAGAGGCTTCTTTACCATTGGAGACATAATCCAAAGTTTCCCTCCCTGGTTTATTTATTAAGAATTCGCTTATAATGCTCTTCAGTGTGCAAGCCTGTTTTCTTAGCAGGTACCGGTTCACAAAACTTTCAGGTTCCGGATCCTGCAAAGCTGAGTGAGATCTTGTGATTGTTTCCGGTTAAATCAAAAACCTCTACAAAAGGGATCGGCTTAAGTCTCTTTTTTTTAACTTTGAAAATGGGGGTCGGCTTATACTCCAGAATATACGGCATGTAAAGTCTAAAGGACCAGTGTCTGAGTAAATGAGACTCACCAAACTTGCTCCTGACTGAATCAATGGAAACCCTGAGTCAGAAGGGTTTCTCTCCAGTCGGTGCTCTCAGTCCTCAGGCTGGTTCACTTGCTGCTGTTCCCTCATCTTCAGTCAAGGTTTGCTTCCCGTTGTGGGCTTTTCTTCCAATAAATCTCTCACCGCAGGTCTAACTTTAACACGAAAGATAATGAAGCACGTTAACAATACAAAGGAGAACAAAATATTCCTGCTCACTGAAATCTAAACAGTGAAGACAAATATAACGATCTCAGTGAACAAATCTGTAATTGTCCTCGCACGTCACAAAACCTGATATGGGATAGGAAGGAGTCATCGTTCAGTCATGGTCAGATATAGGATGCAGGAACAGAATTAGGTGATTCGATCCATTGAGTCTGCTCCACCACTGAACCATGGCTGAGATTTATTCCAACACCATATTCCTGCCTTCCACCTGTAACCCTGAAACTACTTAGCAATCATGAGTATATTAATCTCTGCCATAAATATACCCAAATGGCAGCCTCAACCAACCTCTGTGGCAACAAATTCCACAGATCAGACATCTTTTGGCCGAAGAAATTTTTCTCATCTCAGTTTTAAAGGGAAGCGTCTTTATTCTGAGACTGTGCTCTCAGAACCCAGACTCTCCATCTAATGGAAACATCCTCTCCATGTCCACTGTATCCAGGCTTTTCAGCATTCGGTAGGTTTACTTAACCACCCCCTCCCCTTTCACCCCCGTCTGAACTCCATTGAGCACAGCCCCATAACCATCAAATGCTCCTCATACATAAAGCCGATCATTCCTGAGATTATTCACGTGAACCTTGTTACCAACAACTGTATTGAACACATTCCCAAGTATAACAGACAATCAGGAAATTTAAACCACTCCAGAGTGAATGTAATAAAAAGAAACCGGAATTACCAGAATTGCTCAACAGGTAAGGAACTGCTGTGAAGAAAACAAAAAATTTAACGGTTCAGGTTCACAATCTTTTGTCAGAATGGATTCAGAATTTTTCATTTTTAGTGCAGATCTCCAGCAACTTGAGTTTCTGTTTGATTTCCACTGTCTGACAGACAGGTGACAGCGAGGAGGAATTTCCAAACACTGTTTGAACACTGAACCCCCCAGGTCTATTTCTACTGGTTCAAACACAGAACAACCCATTTACTCACAGCCTCTCCTTGAGAGGGATGGAATACAAACTCATTCCCTCCTCAGATTAGCAGCATTGCTTCCAAAGGAACTCCAGAAACAAACATTTGATCCCAGACCAGAAATACTCGCTCAACACCTCATAAACCCGGGCAGCTTGATCCCTGGGTCCATGTTACTTGGCTCTAAACAGGGGTGCAGTGCTGCCGGAGCTCACCGGAGCACCACTCCAGCACCTCTGTAAAAAAAAAAGTCAAAATGAAAAAGCAGGGAATTTAACAGCCGCCACATATTAAATAGAAGGAATTTTACGGAAGCACAGATTAGGGAGAGAGGTTGGTGGCTGGTGGGGAAAATACCACTAATAACATTAGGATAGGATATTTGATTGTTTTTGGTGAAATCGTGGAGCTGTGACTGTGGTGGTCCATGGATTACTCGCTAAAACAAAAGTAAATTTTTCTCACTAACAACCCTATGGCTTCTAAGCAAAACGTTACTTCACTTGCTTGATAATTATATGTTATGGTAATTAGTAAATGCAACTGTGCAATACTTTGTCATATTATTAAATTATTGTACCAGTTATATAATGAAAGGCAGTGATTGGCTATAATCTTGTTAATGTCTTAACTATCACTATTTCTGTGGAGCCTCTGGAATTCATATATTTCTTTCATCTTGGTTTAGTGCTTGACATAATAAAACGCTCTAATCATATATATTTACACTCAATTTGTGTACCTGCTCATCACATGAATGGGGCAAGGAAGTTGCCCAGTACATGAAATGAGCAGGTACATAAATTAGGTGTGACATACGAGGGCTGATTGATAAGTTCGTGGCTTATGGTGGAAGGAGTCGATTTTAGAAAACCTAGCAATTTTCAATTATCTGAAACAGAAATACCGCAAAAGTTATTAATTTCAAACTTTCTCCATTATCACTCAAAGAGTTGAACATGTACATGTTCCGGTACATGTACCGAGAGCTGTATAAGTTTAGGCCTTCTAAATTGGGCCACGAACTTATCAATCACCCCTCGTACAGCTCCGGCAGAAAGATTGGCACTGTACCTCCTGCTCCAGCCGTCCGGCAGAACTCGGGCCCGGCCCAGATTTACACAAACCCGCCGGGATCAGCCCTCACTCAGCACCGCTCGAATCGGAGACCCAACAACAGCTGCAGTCTACACTGCGCATGCGTTTAACAGGAGGTTCTCCGCAGCACCACAGGCGGCTGGAGGTCTACACATCGCCGCCAGTGGCCGGCGGTCCGTACAGCGACACCAGCGGTCGGAGGTCTGCACAGCGCCCCCCCCCCCCCCACCCCCACCCCAGTGCTCGGAGGCAGGAGGGAAAACGGAGAGGCAAATCATAAACGCGACAAAGTCTGCAGATGCAGGGAACCCAGAGCAACACAAACAAAATGCTGGCGGAATTCAGCAGGCCTGGCAGCATCTATCGAAAAGAGCCGACAGTCGACGTTTCCAGCTGAACCCTCCTTCAGGACTGAGATAGAATGGGGAAATATCTGAATAAAATCGGGGCGGACGAGGAAATGGCTGGCTGGATGATGACAGGTGAAGCCAGGTAGGTGGAAAAGCTCAAGAGCAGAAGAAAATAAAATCTAATAGGAGAGGAGAGTGGCGAATAGGAGCAGTTGACTCAGAGAGACGTGATAAGCACGTGAGAGGACGTGAAAAGTCAGAGACGAAGACAGGGAGTGGGAGTGAGGATTGTTCACCAGAAGGAGAAATCGATATTCGTTCCATCAGGTTGAGGGGGTGGGGGTACTCAGACGGATTATAAGGTGCTGATCCTGGATCCTGAGGGTGGCCTCATCTTGGCAGAAGAGGAGGCGATGGGTTGACACGTCGGAACGGGAATGGGAATCGGAATGAAAATGTTTGGTCACGGGGAATTCCCGCTGGGAGCGGATAGTTCAAAGGTTAATTTATTATCAAAGCAGGTATCCATAAACAACTTTTTAAAAAATTATTGAATTTTCAAATGATTACAGAAAGAAAAAAAATATCAACCCTTCCCCCTCCACTTAACCCCTCCCCCTAACATATCCCTATAGAAAGAAAGAAAGAAAGAAAGAAAGAAAGAAAAGAAGAAAAAAAGAAAGAATGCCTGGATATCGGAAGATCCCCACATGCTCCATGGAGTTCATAATAGCTTTAGCATATATATTTATTTCTTTCCCCAAATAACCAGTAATTTTATCTTTGGAGCACCTATATATTTAATCCTATCTGTTGTAAATAAGGGCGCCAAATTTTCAGAAATGTTTCATATTTATCTCTTAAATTATAAGTAATTTTTTCAAGTGGAATACAGCTGAAGATTTCGTTCTTCCAACGATCTATGCTTAAGTATGAATCCGATTTCCAAGTAACTGCAATAGCCTTTTTGGCTACTGCCAATGCTATTTTTATGAATTCTTTCTGATATTTATTCAATTTGGGTTTCGGTTTTATCCCTTCAATATCGCCTAGTAAAAATAATATTGGATTGTGTGGAATTTGTGTTCCAATAATTTGTTCCAGTAAAACTCTTAAATTTGTCGAAAAAGGTTGAATTTTAAAATAAGACCAAGTAGAATGTAAAAAAGTACCAATTTCTTGATTACATCGGAAGCATTAATCAGATAAATTTGGGTGTAATTTATTTATTTTTTGTGGTGTAATATATAATTGATGTAAAAATTATATTGCACTAATCTTAACCGGACATGTGTTGTATTTGTCATACTGTCAAGACATAGTGTTGACCAACTTGTTTATTCAGTTTTAATATTCAAGTCAATTTCCCATTTTTGTCTTGATATGAATTCCTTGTTTAATTGCCAGTTTTTGAATCAAACTATACATACAAGAAATAAAATTTAGAAATAAATACAAGAAAGGTAAGATGTCAAGAATATCATTAGAAAAATTGACATGGAAATTTGATCTAGGAGGGTTACAATTTCCAAACTTTAAGAATTATTATAAAGCAAATCAACTCAGATTTATCGCATCTTTTTTGATAAAGATAAGCCGGCATGGATGAGAATAGAACTAGATAAAATAGGAGAAAATATACCAGAAGATTTTATATATAAGTGGGAATCTAAATGGATACGGGAAAAGAAAGAACCTCCTATATTAAAACATTTGATTGATTTATGGAATAAGATAAATGTTGACGATGAGATAAGGAAATCTTAATTAGCAAAGAGACCTTTAATTCAAAATAAACTTATTCCTTTTACAATGGATAACCAATTTTTATACAACTGGTTTCAAAAAGGGATTAGATATATAGGAGACTGTTTTGAAGTATGTATATTAATGTCATTTGATCAATTAAAGAATAAATACAAAATATCAAACAACACACTTTTTTGTTATTTCCAATTAAGGGCTTATTTAAGAGATAAACTGGGTCAAACAATGTTATTGCCGAAACCTAATAAAATAGAAACTTTAATTCAAAAAGGAAAAATCATAAACAACTCTTGAGTTTTTTTTTCTCCAGAGAACCACAAAACAAAGAAAGAGCATGAAAGTCGTTCAGAGAGAAAAATCAAACTCCCACCCCTCCCGCACTAAAGGGAACAATAACATCGACCCCCCCCCCAAAAAAAAAAACCCTTCCCCGCACAACTGTGGTGGAGCTGGTGTCACCAGTGTAGTGGCGGCCGCATCGGGAGCAGCGGACACAATAGGCGACCCGGGAAGATTCACAGGTGAAGTGTCGCCTCACCTGGAAGGATGTTTGGACAACGGAGAGAGTTCGGCCGTCCGGCCCTTTCACTGTGACACCCCGAACTCCACATCAAATCCGTCCAAACGAATCTGGGCGAACTTTAATGACTAATAAATATAATTCCCCTCAGCGATCAGCTGTCTGAATGAATAAGTGACTTTAAAGAGGAAGGGGTATCTATGGCCCATATTGTCAGGGTGTTGAGTTTACCAGGAGACAAAGACTGCAAGGACGAGAGGTTTTCTGTTGACTAATACACTGTGTGTGGACCCCGCTGGCAATTCTGGTGTTGTGACCCGAATCGAGACAAACACCACGCTGCCCACTCCAACAACAACACGGCACAGCCGGACACATAACAGGGGACTTTACATCACACAACACTGGATTCACTGATGAAACCCATGATTAATGTTGTTGTACCACTGAAAACATAAGAAACGTCCATTTATGTGTTTTTTTTTGTGTTACTAAGCTTTATTTTATCCCATTTGATGTCAGATATAACTGAATGGAGGAGGGTACAGTCCACTGTAATGCCTTAAGTGGACACTAAATTACAAAATAATTCTCTTTGTAGTCTCAACGTTCCTCCATACAAAATGCAATGTTAATTTACCATGGATGTAAAAATAGCCCATGGCTACAGGAAAGAGTGTCTCAATCACATACTTAAACCAATGACAGCTTCCACAGTGACCAGTGATAGTTACACAAAGTAAACTGCAGAGCTGCTGCTATTTAGTGAAATTTATTCACAATTTGTTAAAGTGAAGGCGGCGTCACTGTGATGGTCATTGCAAAGTGGAGCACATTGAACTTCCAGGTGACACATGAGAAATCAGCTTCGCTGAAAAATATGATGGCACTGTATAAGACTACTCCTGATCTCCAACTGGGATAATTTCTTCTGTCACAAAAAAATTCAACAACCTCTTCCTCACAATCATCAACGTTACTGTCCAGATCGTCAGTGTCAACAACTCCACGGAGCTCTAAACGTTGGAGGAGTTGGAGGAGCCAGACGAAGATTTCAGTGATCCCGAAGGCTTCGTGGATGATCTCTCCGACGAGGAATTGCTGGGTGATATTTTAAATGATCAACTTCGAGAAGCTGATAGAACAGATTCTGTTATTGTTGTGCATAATGTACCACAAGTTGGACCAGATCGGCTAGAGAAACTTCAAAATGTTATCCAGAAGATCTTTTTCTAAGTTTGGGGAAATTACAAATGAATTTTACCCAGAAACAGATGGGAATACTAAAGGGTATATTTTCTTGGAATACAGTTCACCAGCTCTTGGTGTGGATGCTGTAAAAATGCTGACGGATACAAATTAGTCAAACAACATACATTTGTTGTTCAAAACACAAAATGCTGACAGGACTGAGCAGGCCAGACAGCATCTATGGGAGGAGGTAGTGATGACGTTTCGGGTCGAAACCCTTCATCAGGAGAGAAGTAATATGGGATGGTTGAGGGGGGATAAGAAGTGGGGGGTGGGATGAAGTAGAGAGCTGGGAAGTGATAGGCTGGAGGGAAATGGGCTAGGGGGAAGGTGGAGAATTATGGAAAATAAAAAAGAAAGAAAGGTAGGGCTGGGGGGCGATTATAGTGAGGGGGGGAAGAGAGTAAAAGAGAACCAGACTAAAATTATAGATAAGGATGGGGTAAGGGGGGCAGGGGTATCAACAGAGGTCAGTGAGTTGGATGTTCATGCCGGCAGGAAGAAGGCTACCTAGGCGGGAGTAAAGGTATTGCTCCATCAACCTGCGTGTAGCCTCATCTTGACGGTAGAGGAGACCATGGACAGACATGTCGGAGTGGGAGTGGTCTGTGGAATTGAAGTGTGTGGCCACAGGGAGATCCCGCCACTGCTGGAGGACCGAGTGCCGGTGTTCGACGAAACGATCTCCCAGTCTGCGGCGGGTCGCTCCAATGTATAAATGGCCACATCGGGAGCACCGGATACAGTATATCACCCCAGCTGACTCGCAGGTGAAGTGGTTCCTCACCTGAAAGGACTGTCTGAGGCCTGGAATGGTGGTGAGGGAAGAAGTGTGGGGGCAGGTGTAGCACTTCTTCCGTTTGCAGGCATAAGTGCCTGGAGCGAGGTAGGTGGGGAGGGATTGGGGGGGGGGGGATGAATGGACAAGGGAGTCGGAGCGATTCCTGCGGAAAGCCGAGAGTTGTGGGGAGGGGGGGAGGGCAAGATGTGTCTGGTGGTAGGATCATTTGGTGCTAATCGCTTAACAGACTTTGGATAATAGAGGTGATTGGGAAATTCCAGAGAAACCGCCTTTCAAAGATTTTGGGAATCTTCGATACTGGATAGAGGATCCAGACTGCAGAGACCAATGCAATATTATCTGTAAATCCGGAGACAGACCACAAGCTATCTTGTGGAATTATATAAAAGAACTAGTAATCATTGAAGAGCATGCGCGCTGGACAGTAGCCTATGTTTGTTGGTCTCCAAAGGCACATACTTAGCAACAGTCCATTTATGTGTTTTAAATGTGAGCGCTCCACCCACAGGTGACGTCACACTGGCGCAACCATGCGCCTGACTTCACGCCTGGGCTCCCACACCGGGATCAGCCCTCACGTCATCCACGCGCTGGTGAGCTCGAGCTTTATCGGTTTAACGGCTGAGCTACTAATCACGTGACCACCCCGTTTCCCCCCCCCCCCCCCACCGCTGACAGCCGAGGCAGCAGGAGCAGCGTTATTGCCATTGGCGCGCAGGAATGTCAATCGCTGGTTACACCCAATAGAGGAGCGGACCAGCGGAGATGGCGTTATCCCCGCTGAGTTCGTCTCCCGCTCCCTCAGAGCGGAACGAATCTCAAAGTAAATGTCCGCTTTCTGATTTATTTCCATGTCCCACCGAGGGAAGTTGGAACGTTTGTGAAGCGTCTCCTGCGGCCGGACTCTGTTGTATCGCTGAGAGGTAGGAGGAGACCGCTCGGCCCGTCGGTTTGATGCTGGTTCCCCGAGGTAGGGTGGGGTATTTTATTGAAAGCATAAAGATGATGTGAGAGGGGGCGGACAGGACGTTTGTCCCTATCCCCACCGGGGATATGTCATCTGTGGAAATATCTGATCTCACCGTGGTATGAGCAGAGGGATTCACCACATTGGGGGGCAAACACATGCAGACTGTTGACCTGCAAGCGCGGCCAATGGCCCGGGAAAAGTGACAATTATTTGTCTTTGTTGAGACTGTACCTGGAATATGGTGTAAAATCCCGCTCCCCATACTAACACGGGTTATACAGACCAAAGAATAAACTGCCGGAGGAACTCAGCATCTGTGGAGGGAAATGGACCGTCAATATTTCGGGCCGAGACCCTCCCTCTGGACTGAGAGTGGACGGGAAATAGTCAGAGAAAAGAGGTGAGGGGTGGAGATGGGGCAAGAGCTGGGGAGTGAGAGTTGATCCAGCTGAGGGGAGAGGTGGGAAGTTGGAAATAGTGACGGGGTGGGATGTGAGTGGTTGGGGCAACACGGGGCTGCAGAAGATGGAAATTAGTTCCATGATCGAGGAAATGAGGATCGGGCAGAAACATGTGTCTGAGATGGGAGAGTTGTGAATGTGAAACAATGTGGGAAATGCGGCCGATGGTTCGGCCAGCGTGTGAGGGGCGAGGAACAATCACCGGGTCACGTGGGAGACCCTCGCCGTCACGTGATTCTCTTTTACCGCAGATCGGCGACATCTGCGGGTTTGACTCCGAGGCCCCGCCCCGGTCTGATGACGCAATAAGCATAGTGCGCATGCTCACAGCCCCGGATGGGCAGCGATTTTTTTTCCCCGTTCTTGTTGAAGAGGGTCCGGAGCGGCGGATCGTCTGCGGGATCCGGATCGGAAGTGAGTCCTCGCCCCCTCGGGCGGGGAGCCGGGGGTTCGGATAATTTTCTGCAGAGAGAGATCGACAAGATCCATGCGGTGAGTACTGTATCCCGAGCGATGTTGTACAGTCCGGTTAAATTTCCCGAACTCGCGGTCTCACCCGGTTTCCTGGACAGAATCTGCCGGGGTCGATCCCAACCTGGGGATACTTTCCATGGTATTTGATAAAAGATATTTCGGAGACAAGGGTTAATGCCAAAGTTCCTGTTGTTCTATCTTTGTGATTTTAGTACATAAGTAGTATGTACTGTTAATTCAGTATCTGTGTATTGCTGGAGGACGATCAGTGATCCCTTCTCCCACCTGGTTCTATTTGCTCATTCCCTGCCCATCTTGTTCAATCTCTGTCCAGTCTCCCAACCCCACCACCCCAACAGTCACTACAGTTTTAGTTTCAAAGTTACCAAATGGTCGCTGTGTTAATCTTTTCCAGACAGAGACTCTCAGCGTTTAAAGTTGAGTCTGTTATTTCCTGTTTTGATCATGTTTGGTGATGCAATTTCCCTGTTCCCGGGAACAGCCACAGGATCTGCAGTGAGTGGTGCACATTTTTATCGCGCTCTGGTCACTTCCCCTCATTGAGAGTTAGTGGCCTCAGGAGCAGATGTAGCAGACTGATAGTGGGGTGGGGAGGATGTTGTGAGCATTGACTGTATCGACGGTATTATCCCTGTGTCGGAATGAAGAGAAAACTAATGAATATGGGACTTACATTTTTGCGACTTTGTTCAGGTCATCACAAACATCGTGTAATCAGTCAATAGTTGTGCATCATTTAAAGTACAAAGAGAAAATGCTGGAAGTGTTCAGCAGATCGAGCAGCATCAGTTCTGATATTCAGTCATCCACAGTTTCTCTTTCCACAGATCCAATCTGATGTACCGAGTTTCCAGCATTTAATTTCAATTTGAAATGAAAAGCCTGTTATTCCTGTTAGCCTACAGGAAATGCTATGGCCAATTGTGTTGGGCAAGATCTCATTTAACGATATGATAATGATAAAATGTGTTCAGTTTAGCTGCTGGAGACAATGTGAAACGTATCCATGCCTGCTGGTGACCCACACCCAGGTTTTCCAGCCCAATATCTGTCCCAGTCAGGGGATGCTCAGGTTCCCATTCTACCATAGGGTGATGCAGGAGTGTTAGCTTTTGAACTCTGAATGGCTGACACACTGTGGCATGTTACTGGCAATGAGGAGTCCTGGGAAAATTGGTGCTTGGCCTATTTATCCTGGGATGTAGACTCCGGGAATATGGAGCTGTCAGTATTTGGGATTTGCCCAGGTCAGCACTTCTGTAGATGGGACTGTATGTTTCTCCTTCCACAGCGAATCAGGTCCTGGGCTGCTGGACATTGGTCGTGGGGAATCCCTGATGTGGGGATGATGTAAAAGGATTCTCAGGTCGGTAAGTGGCACAATCAGCTGTGTGACCCTGTCATAGATTTTGATCCTGGTGAAATGGACCCGGGGATCGAGCTTCTCAGGCTTATGAGGTGTTGAGTGAGTATTTCTATTCTGGGGTCAGATGTTTGTTTCTGGAGTTCCTTTGGAGGCAATGAGTGCTAATCTGAGGAGGGAATGAGTTGCCATTACATCCTCACAGGGAGAGGCGATGAGTAAATGGGCTGCTCCGTGTTTATAGACCCGTGAGTTTGGTGTTCAAACTGTATTTGGAAATCTCACTGACACCTGTCTGTCACTCAGTGGAAATCAGGCAGAATCTCAAGTTGCTGGAGATCTGCACTAAAACCTGAAAATGTTTGAAGTCATTCTGACAAAACTCTATTCACCTGAATTATAAAGTTTGTTCCTCTCCCCACAGCTGTTCCTTACCTGCCGAGTGTTTCTGGTAATTCCAGTTTCTTTTTATTACATTCACCCTGGAATGGTTTATATTTCCTGAAATGGACCTGTTTTAACCTGGAAATGGAAATGACTAGTTCTGTGATAGAAGAGCAGGAAAGAAAGCACAACTTTTCTCTGTAAATTATTCTGGTACCAGTTTATGTTCAGTATAGTTGTTGCAAACAAAATTTACAAGAATAATCTCAGGAATGATCAGCTTTATGTATGAGGAGCATTTGATGGTTCTGGACCTGTGCTCAATGGAGTTCAGAGGGACGGTGGGGGTGGTGGGGGGGATGTATGGTTAAGTAAACCTACTGAATGCTGAAAAGCCTGGATACAGTGGACATGGAGAGGATGTTTCCATTAGACGGAGAGTCTATGATCCGACAGCACAGTCTCAGAATAAAGATGCTTCCCTTTAAAACTGAGATGAGAAAAACTTTTTGGCCAAAAGATGTCTGATCTGCGGAATTTGCTGCCGCAGAGGTTGGTTGAGGCTGCCATTTGGGTAAATTTATGACAGATATTAATATATTGATGATTGCTAAGTAGCTTCCAGGTTATTGGAGGAAGGTAGGAATATGGTGTTGGAATAAAAATCAGCCATGGTTGAGTGGTGGGCAGACCAGATGGATCGAATCACCTAATTCTGTTCCTGTGTCTTATGTCTTACCATGACTGAATGATGGCTCCTTCTTATCCCATATCGTTTTGAGACATGTGAGGGACAACAAATGCTTGTTCACTGTGATCGTTATATCAGCCTTCAATGTTTACATTTCAGTGAGTTTTGTTCTTAGTAACATTAAGCAGAAATGTTTGGTTCTCCTATTTATTGTTAATGTGCTTCATTATCTTTCATCTTAAAGTTAGACCTGCAGTGAGAGATTTATTGGAAGTAAAGCCCCAACTGGAAGCAAACCACGACTGAAGATGAGGGAACAGCAACAAATGAACCAGCCCGATGATTGAGAGTATCAACTGAAGAGGACCCATTTGACTCGGAGATTCCAGATTCAGTCAGGAGAAAGTTTGGTGAGTCTCATTTACTCAAACTCTGGTCCTTTAGACATTCCATACCTGTACAAAGGAAGGTGGGGAATAGTTGGGAGTGAGAATGAATGTGCCCAGAAGAACCAGTTATGCCTCTGTCAGATCCAGTTGTAATCACTCCAGGTCTGGTAATGCGCTTCCAGCAGCACAACCCTTTAAAAACACTCTCATTCTGTGGAAGTCGAATCCGGATAAAGTCACTCAGAGACTGTATATGTACAAACTCTTTATTCCAATTACCCGGGGCTTACTCAGTTAGTCGCTCAAACAGGGACAGTCTATGACTGTTCCTGCCCAATCCACTAACTGACTAACAATTCCCCTTCCACCACAGATATATCCGTCCAGATACACCCCACACAAGAAAGGCTGGAGCCAAAGTTACTTACTACATGACAGCCCCTAAAGACAAATTACAAAATAGTCATAATGGCTTACATACACAGAACAGACTGAAGCTATCCTATCTCTACGCATGTGAACAAGGAGATAAGCATCCTGAAACCCTAGCTAGCTTCCCTCAAGAAGAAATATGGCTCAACATGGCTTAGTACATCTGTTGATCATCAGCAGTTTCTTTCAGAAAAACAGGCTGCTATTGTTTAACAAAGTGTTCACCCTTTTTCATACTTTATCATTCCCTCCTTTTGATCATGGATAACATTACGGCATATCAGTGCGTAAAAACAGCATACAACAGTAATTATAACAATGATATGTCCAACTCTTAGGCCATAATGCAATACCATGCCCCACATATTACCGAGCAGGCCTTCAAAGACCACCATTTCATCCCCTCGGTGAACCAATGTAAATCCTGCCCTACTCTCTTGATGCTGTCAATCTCCCTGGCAGTGTGCTCGGAGAGGGATGTAATGTTAGTAGACTCATCAGGGATATAGGTTCAAAATTCTGTGTCAATAATAACACAGGTTCCACCTTTCTCAGCTAGGATAAACTCTAAGGCCATACGATTCTGTAGGACTGTTTGCAGGATTGCAATCATTTCAGTGGATATTTCTGTTACTTGGGCCTGTGTTTCTGTCAGGGCCCCTGCAGTATTGTGGGCAGCTCCTCAAGTGCTGTAGCCAAATTGATTATCTCTTGTGAATTCCTGGCTGCTCCATAGGAGAGAAAAGTGATCATCCAAAATCGCTCAGTCTCCGTTATTCCTCTCTTCTGCTGGGCACCTGCAAGTATGGCTAGGATGCATGTTTCCCAGTCTAGGAAGTTCTGTTTGGTGGGGGCCTGAGATACCATCCCTCAAAACACTGACAGCTACAGTCATCTCTGACTGGACCACAGTTTCTCACCTCTCTTCCCCGGGTGTTATTTGAGAAAGCCCAGGCTGAGAGTTCCTCACTCTGGTTGACCGGGATTACTGACATTGGAATCATAGTTTTACCATGCTGCAGATTTTCAGCAGAAACCCAGCAGGCCCCTTGTTCTACCTGTTTGGCATCGGTGTGACAGAAAGACCGTGGGAGCCCCCGGATGCTGGGGTGAGCCCTCTCAAAGACATAAACCCGAACACATATTTTCAACCAACATATTTTCCTTTAGTTCAGGACAGTTCTTCTACTCAGACAGACAGACAGACAGACATACTTTATTGATCCCGAAGGAAATTGGGTAACATGTTAAGCACGTTTGGCACCTAATCGATGTATCAACCGAGATTGCCCCTTCAGGTTCACAGCCATGGGAGTGGTCATTAACACCTGATATGGTCCTCTCCACCGAGGTCCAACTTTCCCTCAATCTCAGTTCTTGATCAGGACAAAATTCCCAAGTTCTAAGGTGGGATAGTCACTCCTCTCTGTGGAGTAGTTCCCTTCCTTGTAAGCCTGTCGAACCTGTGAATGTAATGCTTGGAAATGTTGGTCTCTCCCCTGAGGCGATGCATATCCAATTTTGCTGGTAGACTTTGTGGGACCAATGGTACACAAGGTCTTGGTCCTCAGGGTGTCCTCATGGGCCGTCCATGAATGATTTCAGCTAGTGACAACACTGTTTTCCCCTGAGGGGTAACCCTCATGTGGAATAGGGCTAACAGTACGTCCTTCAACCAAGTGAGTCCAGTCTCCGCTGTTAGTTTGGCCAATTTACCCTTCAGAGTGCCATTGACTCTTTCCACTATGCCAGCGGCCCGTGGGTGGTGTACACAGTGGAATTGTTGCCTGATAGCTAGTTTGTTACATACCTCTTTGTTCACTAGTGGTCACCACAATGTGTGGGCCATTGTCAGAGCTCAGCATCTCCAGCAGGCTTTACCTTGGAATTATTTTCCATAATAATAACTTCATAACAGTCATAGTATTATTATTAGTAGTTGGAATAGCTTCAATCTATCTACTAAACACGTATAATAATTAAGCAGTATCTATAGCAATGTACTTAGGCAATTCAATAAAATCAATTTGTAGACAGGAAAAAGGTCCACCTGTCAAGGGAGTCGTACCCAGTGTGCAGGGTACAGGTTACCAACCATTCCCTCCTTTCCCAGGTGTGTACAATTATGTATATAATCGACCAATATTGGTAAGAACTGTGTAGGAACACAAACCTGTCCCACTGGGGTGATCCAGAAACCTAGGTCGGGGTTTTCTTCCTTTTCGTCCCCCTGAAAAGTACGTACCTCCCGTTACTCGAGGTAGCTCTAGAGCAGTGAGTAAGTTGTTTAAAAAGGTGGCATTATTAATGGGGTGGCCAGAGCAAGTCAGGAATCCCCATGTTCCCAGAGAGCCCGGTAGTCATGTACAATTCCAAATGCATAACGGGAGTCCGTGTAAACATCCGCACTTTAGTCTGTTGCTAGGATACAGGCAGGAGTCAGAGCAAACAGCTCAGCCTTCTGGGCAGAGACACCTGCTTCAAAAGAGGCCTGCTCAATTACTTCACTGTCCATCACTATCACATCGCCAGAATATTGTTTTCCTAATGGATCTACAAAAGAGCTTCCATCCTCACAAAACATTGCGTTGGGCTTGAGGGGGTATTGCGGAATGGATGGGAGAGTCTGTCCTTCTTCCACAGTGATCTGGACGGGGGCAGTTGTTGCGGCCGACCTCATGGCCTGAAATTGCCCAGAGATGGGGTACAACGTCTAGGGTTTGGTCAATATTAAAAGGGTGTCTTACCAGATGTGCCATCTTCACCTCAGAGTCCTTCCAGTATTTGAGTTGGCACGTCACCAAGTCTTGCCAATCTCCCTTGTAGCTGGAGGCTTGTTCCATCAGGGTGTAGGCAGAGAACCCCAGGGTCTTTGGTTTGAACCCGGGGCAAACCCTGACAGTAGTATGGGGAAAAACCAGTCCTGTCTGTCACCAAAAGAAATCTGGTCGTTCGGCCAGTAATACACTGCCCTCTTTTCCTTTAACCTCTCCAATCACCGTGACTGGAAAATTCTGTCCCTCGAGGGGTGCATAATATTGGCTTTCCTCAGTTGAGCACCACGGAGGGTCATAGCACTGAGTCACATGAGGGTCGGCCGCTGGCAGAAGGGGTTCAAACGCAGTGGAGTACAGATTAAGTGCCCACCACTGGGTGTTCAGAAACTGGGGAAGTTGTTCGCTAGTCCCAGGGTGATATCCTTGTCTGTGCATAGAATCTCGACTTCCAACGGACAGAGCAAGTCTCTCTCTGCTAGATTACACCCCGACTGGTGGTGACTGTAAATGAAACCTCACATTGGGTCCCCTGGAATTCCACTTGCAGTGGCTGGGTGTGTGAATACATACGTTCCATGCCTTCGAAACCAGACAGAGTGATTGTAGCATCTGATGGCTGGAATCCCTTTTCTGATACTATTTCCTGATCGACAGTGGTTGTGGTTGCCCCATATCAATCAGAAACGGAACTGGAATTCCAGCAACTTGCAATGTTACATTGGGCTCTTCCTGAGGGGTGGTACTCACGGTAGGAGGCATCCTTGCTTGTTAATTTGAAAACGGGTTGTTGTCCCCATCTGTCCCTTGGTAGGTTTTTTTTCCCATTTCAGATCCCCAGATATAGCCCACTCGCGTCCTTCTTTGCCAGGGAACATATTCACCTTTAATATTAGTTCCCTTCGGAGTTGATCAGGATTCAAAATTTGGGTCCCAATAATATGTCAAAGCTTGTCGCATTCGATTTCGGTCATTGTCAGGCCAATCCATATTATTTGTTTGAATCATGTCGGCTATCTTAGTTGGTAAGTATTGGAGCGGTAAGGCTTTAAACTGGGGGGACGGATTCCCATTACTGAAGGCCTGGTCTCCTGCGAAAGTGCCGTAGCAGGCCACAAATCACTCCCAATAGGCTGGTTCCGATTCCCCAGGCTTAGGTTTGCATTCAAGTACTTTAGTGATGTTTACAGGTTGCTGGAGAGCCCTTTTCAAGGCTTGAATAATCTGGTCTGTCTGTTCATTCTCATTATGGTTTCCTGCCTGTAACTCCTGACAGGTTTGGTATCTCAGTTCTGCCTTCCATTTCTGCCACTCATCAGCTGAGAGAATCATGCAGCAGAGACCGAATAAATCTTGCAGGGTCACACTAAACATTTGTATAGTACTGTGGACACACTGAGCAAACTGTGCTGGTTTTTCTTTTCTACCTGGGACCTGATTCATGATCATTATCATTTCTTGAGGCTTCCAGGGTGCATACACAGGAATCACTGAGGACTGTCCCTCCTCCTGCTGCTGGTGGACTGGGCAGCATTCGGTGGGCAATTGCCTTTAGAACCACAGAACATTACAGCACAGAAACAGGCCTTTTGGCCCTTTTTGGTTGTGCCGAACCATTTTTCTGCCTAGTCACACTGACCTGCCCCTGGGCCATATCCCTCCAAACCCCTCTCTTCCATATACCTGTCCAAGTTTTTCTTAAATGTCAAAAGTGAGCCCGCATTCACCACTTCATCTGGCAGCTCATTCCACATACCCACCACTTTCTGTTTGAAGAAGCCCGCCCCCACAATGTTCCCTTTAAACTTTTCCCCCTTCACTCTTAACCCATGATCTCTAGTTTTTTTTTTGTCCTTTGGCCTCAGTGGAAAAAGCCTTCTAGCATTCACTCTGTCTATACCCACCATAATTTTATACACCTCTGTCAAATCTCCCCTCACTCTTCTACGCTCCAGGGAATAAAGTCCTAACCTATTCAACCTTTCTCTGTAACTGAGTTTCTCAAGTCCTGGCAACATCCTTGTAAACCTTCTCCGTGCTCTTTCAACTTTATTAATATCCTTCCTGTAATTAGGTGACCAAAACTGCACACAATACTCCAAATTCTGTCTCACCTTGTCTTATACAACCTCACCATTACATTCCAACTCTTATACTCAATACTTTGATTTATAAATGCCAATGTACCAAAAGCTCTCTTTACAACCTTATCTACTTGTGACCCCATTTTTAGGGAATTATGTATCTGTACTCCCAGATCCCTCTGTTCTACTGCACTCCTCAGTGTCCTACCATTTACCTTGTATGTTTTACCTTGGTTTGACTTCCGAAGTGCAATACCTCACACTTGTCCGCATTAAACTCCATCTGCCATTTTTCAGGCCATTCCTCCAACTGGTCCAAATTCCTCTGCAAGCTTTGAAAACCTTCCTCACTGTCCACTACACCTCCAATCTTTGTATCATCAGCAAATTTGCTGATCCAATTTGCCACATTATCATCCAGTTCATTGATATAGATGACAAATAACAATGGACTCAGCACTGATCCCTGTGGCACACCACTAGTCACAGGCCTCCACTCAGAGTAGCAATCCTCCACTACCACTCTCTGGCTTCTTCCATTGAGCCAATGTCTTTGTGGAGCCATTAACTCTGGGGTTCTATTGGATCCTTCCCTCCCTGTCTCGGAATAATCCTCGGTATTCCCTTTCTGAATCTCAGGGTATAGGGACCTCCCCCTTCCCTGCCGCCACTGTTTTACCCAAGTGGTCACTGTATCTGAGTACTGGGAGCATTAGGGTTTGGGAGCACTGGGTGCACTTGGCTCCTGGTAAGGTGGGTGGGGGGGTGTTACGGTGGGTGCACACTCCTCATCACGGTCATTGTCCTCAAACAGGGTCGGTATGCTAGACATGGGTTCGGGATCCCTTGTTTCCCTATCAGTTCAAACTTCAGACTGATGTTCCTGCCCTGCTCTCCTATCTAGGCCGGCCTTGGTTTGCTTACGTTGTTTTCCCTGCTCTTGTTTTCTACGTCTATCCACCCATTCATGCTCCGCTTTTAGCGTCTCACAACCTTTGGCATTCCTTCTGCGGTATATACCTCTATCCCTTTGTCACATGTATTATTCCTCCAACTTGCTAATAATGTACCGTTCCACTTTGCATCTGCCTTTTCCTTCCATTCCCTTTCCAACAATTTCCACTTCTTTCCACAGTTCTTTTTCTGTATCAAATTTACTGTTTGTTCTCATGAGGTAATATCCCAGGCTCCCCCCCAGTGGCCACATTTTGTTCCCCATTTTCTTATTCAGCGTTACACTCAACATTCGCAAATCTTTTTTCTTGTCTGGAAAACTCTCACACATATTATGTAGGGCTGCTCTTGTCCCACTCATAACAAACGACTGCAATTGACTCATGTTCACCAAGTAATATACCCGGCACAAAGCCTCCCGCTCAATTAACAATCAGATATATTTACCCAGTTGGCACCTCCTGCCCACAATAAATTTACCCGGCTGGCACTTCATGCTCATTTAATAAATTTACCCAGCATGTTTGCCTCCTGTCCACTTAGTGAAATTTACCTGGAACCGCCTCCTGCCTAGTTAGTAAAATTTTGCCTCCCTTATACAAGTCTCCCAACAGATTCTTTCCCAATCCCGTCAAGGTATGCGATCAGCCTTGGGCGAGGGACCGTACCTCGAAAGGAACAAACAGAGAATGACATAAGGTAAAATACCTATTGGGCGCCCGGTCAGTCTCCGCATTCCCCAGGGTGGTCCAGCCACTTACTCAGCCCGTCTGAGTCCAGCCAATATACTCCCTATATTGGGATCCTGTTTGTGATGCTAAATGTTAAAGTTGAATCTGTATAAAACCCGGGAGACCAGCTTCTTATCGTCACCACAGTTTATTGTGCATTCTCCTGCAGGAGTTTGAGACCCAGTTGTCAAAGGGAAGGCACGTAAGCACTGCCACCATCTGACAAGTGGACTGAATTAGTCAGGTTACAGCCATGTATTTATACATAGTAAACCCAGACATTTATACATAGTAAGCCCCAAACATTACTATTGCAAGATGTTTTTTGAGCTGGTATGCCCACCAAGTCTGTTGGTGCAAAACTTAATTACATAGACAAGAGAGTTCGCTGAATGAATGTTTTAATTACAGATGGATGTGCTGTCCTGTCCTTATCAGTTATTCCCTTTGTAAGGCCCTGACTTACTTACAGACAGATGTTCATTCCTGTCCTTATCAGCGAGTCCTCCTCCCTTCACTCAAACTATGGTAGAATGCATAATGTTATCGGGTAACGAGGGTACAATGCATAATGTTATCAGCTCTCAGTGAGTCTCTCTGCAAGCCACAGAAAACTGGTAATGAGCCTGTCTTAGCTAACCGCTGAACACAGAGTTTACTTCTGTTCCAAAATTCGTATTCAGTCCCAAATATTCTTTTAGCCAGAGATTACATAGGTTCAAAATGTTTTTTTTAATATATCCTTGATTTCTCAGGAGGGTTCACAGGAAATATTTATGTCCATTATAGAAACGGGTGTTACCTGTGTGTATTGTGGCAATGCAAATGTTGCTGGAGAATTTACAAGTGGGAAGAAGTGGAGTGATATATGGAACGCTGACTTTTTAAAGTATAATTTAGCAAACAAACCACTTATGGACAATATGCAAGAAATTTGGTGAGAAAATCCTTCATTACCTATTACAGGCCTGCTATACAGTTTGTGTGAGAGAGCAGATGAACTCGATCGAACCCAGAGGAGATCAAAGTTCTTATTGACAGTGATTTGCTAGCTGTTAAAATGAATACTTCACTATATAAAAATCACTATGCACATGTTGTCACTGTGCATATGTTGTCACATATGCACAGTACGTGATTTATGTGCACACTGATCATTATAAAATAGAGGGGACATTGGTGGGAATGTGGGGAGACCTCCAGTGTCCCTGATGCCCTCACCTGCAAGATGTGCATCCAGCTGCAGCTTGTAACCCGGCAGTTTAAGGAGTTGGAACTTGAAATGGATGAATTCTGGATCAGCTCGGAGTCCTTCATATACATGAGGAGTAGAAATCTTTATGTTACATCTCGGTCTAAATGTGCAATGTGTAAGTTATAGTAATTTCTAATAAATAGGTTGTACATAGGACAGTCAATATAGCAAAAATGCAATTCTATCAGCATGAATTAATCAGTCTGATGGCCTGGTAGAAGATGACATCCCGAAGCCTATTAGTCCTTTTGCTGTGGTACCTTTTCCTGGATGGTAGCAGCAGGAACAGTTTGTGATTGTGATGAATTAGGTCCCCAATATCCTTTGGGCCCCTTTTAAACACCTGTCTCTGTAAATGCCCTGAATCATGGGAAGTTCACATCTACAGATGCGCTGGGCACCACTCTTTGCAGGTTCCTGAGATTGAGGGAAGTACAGTTCACATACCAGGCAGTGATGCTCTGTTGTCTCCCTGTAGAATGCTCTTAGAATTTGGGGCCCATACCAAACGTCTTCAATGATCTGAGGTGAAAAATGGGCTCCCGTGCTCTTTTCGCAACACAGCCGGTATGTACAGACCATGTGAGATCCTTGTTGATGTTTCTGCTGAGGATCTTAAACCTGTTCACCCTCTCAACCCCAGATCCATTGATATCTTGATGTCAATATGGGTTAGCCTGTCTCCAATCCTCCTGTCATCCACAATCAGCTCCTCTGTTTTTGTGCCAATGAGGGAGAGTTTGTTTTCTTGATACCAGTCAGATGTTGTTCAGACCTCAGACAGAGTCAGCAATCAAATGGCTGAGCATGGTGCGATGAATGTGCTGAGCTGTGTATATCACAATGCAAGAAGCATCGTAGGAAAGCCAGATGAGCTCAGGACAGGGAATTATGGTATTGTAGCCATTACTGGGACTTGCTTACACCCAACAGTCTGAGGGATTTAGAGGAACAAATTTGTAGAGAGATTGCAGACCATGCCAAGAAACAAAGGTTGATTCAGTAAATGATGTTAACTTTCCATATATTGTCTGGGACTCCCATGCTGTAAAAGACTAGATACAGCAGAGTTTGTCAAATGTGCCCTTAATCAGTACGTAGAATTCCCGATGTAGAAGTGTGCAATAAGCCGTTAGGAAGTGATCCAGGGCTGGTGACAGAAATTAGTGATCATAATCCATGAAATTCAAAGTAAAGGTGGAAAAAGAGAGGTCTGGACCACGGGTTGAGATTATGAATTGGAGAAAGGTCAATTTTGATGGTATCAGAAGGGATCTGACAAGTGTGCTATGAGACAGGCTGTTTTCTGGCAAAGATGTACTTGGTAACTGGGAGGCCTTCAGAAGTGAAATTCTGACGGTGTAGAGTTTGTATGTGCCTGACAAAATAAAAGTTGAAAGGCAACTGGTGCAGGGAACCTGGGTTTTCAAGAGATATTGAGGCCCTGGATATTTTGTTCCTCTAAATGCCTCAGACTGTTGGGTGCTACCAAGACTCATTAATGACTACGAATCATAATTCCATGCCCTGAGCTCATCTGGCTTTTTTTTGTCATCTTCTGTTGGTTTCTAAAAGCTTCCATATAGTTTGTGCTCTATATTTTGCCCTCTCTTTGGCTTTTATGTTGGCTTTGGCTTCTCAGTTTAGCTACAGTTTTGTCCTCCTGCCTGTCCAATGCTTCCACTTCCAGGAATCCATGCAGCTCAGTGGGAACAGGGAATGGAGACAGTCAAATTGAGCCAGGTCACAGATTGGAGACGGCAGAAATGCCCCATTCTTATAGAGACAGGAAGAGCATCAGAGAACTTGATGGTCATTCCTGATACCAGATCTGTGCCCAGTTAGAACCTCACTGTAACAGTGTGATGCCAGATTACACCTTGACAATTCGAGTGATCTCGTCTGAAATTCTGACCCACACCCATTGATGGATTTTGTAAATCTTCATTGTAACAGTTTAATGCCAGATGACACCTTGATAACCCAAGTGTTCTCACTGAAATGATGTCCTACACCCATTGATGGATTTGTAAATTTTTTTACAGGTTAAAAATGACAAGAAACTTGTTTACGGGAATCTCGAACACAACACACCAGTTTTGTTGTCTCTGTCCAGATATTTAAGAAGTGGAGCAAGGGATTCACTCGATCATCCTTCCTGCTCAGACTGTGGGGAGGGATTCACTCAATCATCTGACCGACTGGCATGCCCAACATCTTACACAGGGGAGAACCCATTCATCAGCTCAGACAGTGGGAATGGATTCACTTGCTCATCTCAACTGAAGGTTCATCAGCAAGTTCACACTGGGACAAGGCCATTCACCTGTTCTGTGTGTGAAAAGGGATTCAGACAGTCTTCCCGCCTGTGGACACACCAGTTAATTCACATTGGGAAGAGGCTGACCACCTGCTGAATTTGTGGGGAAGGATTCAGTGGGTCATCTGACCTAATGGCTCACCAGCAAATTCACACCAGGGAGCGGCCGTTCACCTGCTCAAACTGTGGGAAGGGATTCACTAAAGCATCTAAACTGAAGGTACATCAGCGAGTTCACACTGGAGAGAGGCCATTCACCTGCTCGGACTGTGGGAAGGGATTCACTTGCTCATCTCAACTGAAGGTACATCAGAGAGTTCACACTGGAGAGAGGGCGTTCACCTGCTCAGACTGTGGGAAGAAATTCAGTTGCTCATCTCAACTGAAGGTACATCAACGAGTTCATACCGGGGAGAGGCCGTTCACCTGCTCAGACTGCGGGAAGGGATTCACTCTGTCATCTAAGCTGAAGGTACATCAGAGAGTTCACACTGGAGAGAGGCCATTCAGCTGTTCAGACTGTGGGATTGGATTCACTTGTTCATCTAATCTGAAGGTACACCAGTCAGTTCACACTGGAGAGAGGCCGTTTACCTGCTCAGACTGTGGGAAGGGATTCATTCAGTCATCTAAACTGAAGATACATCAGAGAGTTCACTCTGGAGAGAGGCCATTCACCTGCTCAGACTGTGGGAAGGGATTCGCTCGGTCATCTCAAGTGAAGGTTCATCAGAGAGTTCACACTGGAGAAAGGCCATTCACTTGCTCAGACTGTGGGAAGGGATTCACTCGGTTGTCCTCCCTAATTGCTCACCAGCGAGTTCACAACAGGGAGTGGCTGTACACCTGCTCAGACTGTGGGAAGGGATTCACCTCATCATCTCAACTGAAGGTACATCAGCGAGTTCACTCTGGGGAGAGGCCATTCACCTGCTCAGAGTGTGGGAAAGGATTCACTCGGTCATCCAACCTACAAGCACACCAGTCAGTTCACACGGGGGCGAGGCCATTCACCTGCTCAGCGTGTGGGAAGGGATTCACTCGGTCATATAAACTGAAGGAACATCAGCGAGTTCACACTGGGGAGAAGCCGTTCACCTGTTCAGAGTGTGGGAAAGGATTCACTCAGTCATCCCACCTGCAAGCGCACCGGTCAGTTCACACTGGGGAGAGACCGTACACCTGCTTAGACTGTGGGAAGGGATTCGCTTCATCATCTCAACTGCAGAGACACCAGCGAGTTCACATTGGGTAGAGGCCTTTCTCCCGCTGTGAATGTGGGAAGGGATTCACTCAGTCATCTAACCTTATGTAACTCTCACTTCGCCTAGCAGCTTAATATAGGGGGTGTTCCCCCCCCCCCCCCCTCCCCCACCCCCCCCCCCCCCCCCCCCCCAGCCTGGCCAAACTTAAGAAATCTCGTTTGGGTGGATGCTGCGCGATGTGTCCCCTGTTACGGATCAGTTCCCCGAAATAACAAATAGTACACAATATGTCATTAAAGGACTGAGCTCCATAATTCTTACTTTCACTTTAGGGTTAGTAAAGAAACAATAAGGGCCCATTTTCTCCATTTGTGTCTTCTCATCTGTCCCGGCAAGCGACCGTGAAAATCTCTCTTCCAGACTCAAAGAAAGAATATTTCTGTCATTGGATAGCACTGCACTCCAAAACCCTGTTATCTCTGCTACAGAGAAACCATTACCTCAGCAGTGAAACATTACAGAGAGGCCATTACATTAGCAGTGAAACATTGCCGCATGTTACACTTGTGAGAAACTGGCGGGTTCACACTGGGGAGAAAGTTTCAATAAGGTGCATGCTGGATATTTGTCCATCACCGTTGTTGAATGCAATTTTGAGAGTGACTGTCAGTGCTGAACTCTGCAATTATTGCTGCTGCTCACCATACCCAGTTCTGCACCCTGGTCACTGGCATGGAAGGAGTTCCTTCTGCTGCATATTCACCTTTACTGCGACTGGATCAGTGACAAATAAATCAGCTCTATTTTAAACTGTCTCCGGTATTTACTGAATTTATAACACACCTAGTGTACAGTAGAGAGTTAACTCATGCCAGCTGATCCTGCCAGTGATACTGTTTGCAACAGTCCTTTTAAATCCTCCCCTGTTGTTCATCTGTCACTCTCCCTGTGGGAGTGGTTCCTGTCACCACTCTGTGGGTGAAGAGGTTTCCCTTGAATTTTCTGCAGACTGAAGAAGTCGAGCTGACTGCAGTTCTGTCTGAGATGTTCTTCGCCCCTCAAATCTCTGGGCTGAGGAAGAATGGCATTGGTTGTTAACCTCCCTATTCAGGGCTCATTTCCACATTATGGGTCATTTTCCCTGCTTCTAAAGGGTTGTTAGAAAACACCACTGTCCTCTAAACACTGAAAGCAGAATGGGAAACCATTAGTTGGATGTTCAACGGAGCAGGGTCAGAAACCAGAGGCGGGTCCACACAGGGCTGTATTTGAGGCTCTGGACGATGGTCGGGGTAAGAACGTATGATGAGGAGAAGGGAATCAGCAACAGGGTGTGGCAATGAATGACAGATTAGCAACATTTGGAAGATGACAGAGAAAATAATTCAGTTATCTGACTGATGACACAAACAATTCCTGTTGTGAGGCGCTGCACTGGCCGAGGAACGTGTGTGTGTTGGGAATGGTTTTGTCTATTGAGGGAGTTGTTCCTGCTTGTTTATCCTGTAATATTATATCCAGATGGTTATTATAGATTGTCCTATCTGATATAATGTATTGATTATCATATAATTTGTAAGATTTTGACTCTAAAGGTGGATCAGGCTTGAACTTACGGTGCCTCGATGAAGTGATGAGGGCATTCATGCGTTTGTATTTTAAAGCAAGGTTTTGGTGAATCATATTTGCCACTGATTGTACCTTTGTAATTAATCAGATTGAATTAAACTGCTGTAGGGTCCTGAAATGTGTTGGATTGTGTCTGATTTCTTTTGGCATTTTCTACATAGACAGACAGACAGACATACTTTATTGATCCCGAGGGAAATCGGGTTTCGTTACAGTCACATCAACCGAGTGTAAAAATTACTTACTGCCTTATTGTTTGTATTTCATGTACTTTCGATTTTTCTTTCCTTTTGTTGACCACATTGATGTGTATTTCTGCAAGGGACCCCTTGTCAGGTGATTTTTGACAGGTCATGACCATTGCATCTGTTATCTCTTCAGCAGCCTCTCTCAGGTGTTACGAATCCCTCGGTTTCGTTTGCTGTGGACTGTCACTTTAAGAAAGTTCCTGAGTGAGGCGGGACTAACAGTGACGTCAGCCGGCAGCTTTCTCAGCTCAGAGAGAGAGAGAGCGAGATAGAGATTTAGAGAGAGCGATATATATGGATAGATATGAGACACACACACACAGTCGGAACGAGGGAGACAGAACAGCTACTCTCGTAGTCTGAGTAAGACTTTTATTTAGAACTGCCAGGGCAAGGTTTGCTCCAGAATGTGTGTCTGTCACTTCGTATAATCCAAAGGAGTAGATTTAGGAATGTAATGTGGGACCACTTGAAGTTAACCCTTACCTGGATATGTTATGTGGTAGTCACTTGAAGACGACATTCGTCTGATATATCTAAGTGGATTTTGGATCGATTCAACGAACAAAATCTTCGACGACAGTTTGCGTTTACCTGTGGAATTCGACGTAATTGCCTTCGCTCTACAATTACCCTGGACTACAAATATCTCTCTCTCTGATCATTTATTCCTCCGATTACTGAACTTTCCTACGTTACCATTTCCAGACTCTAAGCCTTGATCCCCCAGGCTCGATAGTTTAGGAGTTATATTTACCCATATTTATACGCATAACACTGTTAACGTTTGTTTAATTTGTTTAACTTAAAATATTATAAGTAGTTACTAATAAAGATAATGATTTTAACATCAAAACCAGACTCCGGTGTAAACTGTATTGCTGCTGGTTTGTTTCTAAAACGTTACACAGGACTCTATGATGTACTTCTTCTGGTCCAGGTGTCTTATACACTTTAAGAACCTGAGTTTGCCTCGCACGTTTTCCTTTGTAATAACAATGACATTCACTCCTGCTCCCTGACACTCACGGATCTCTGGCACACTGCTGTGTCTTCCACAGAGAAGACAGATGCAAAATACCTATCAAGTTCATCTACCAGCTCTTCCGCATTTCCACCTCATGAGCATCATTTTCCAGATGTCCAAAATAAACTATCACCTCCCTTTCGCATTTTTATAATGGTGTATATTATTGTCTAGTTTGCTCTGATATTTCACCTTTCCCCTTCATATAGCTTTTTGCAGTTGCCTGTTGTTGGATTTTCAAAGCTACCCAATTATCTAACTTCCTACTCACTTCTGCTACCTGAAAAGCACTTTCCTTGGCTTTTATACAGTCCATAACTTCCTTTGTCAGCCACGGTAGCCTAGCCCCGCCGTTTGTGAACTACTACTGCGAGACATTATGACCTATTCTGTACATTATGAACTATTCCCAGAAACGTCAGCCACTTCTGCTTTGACGTCATCCCCACCAGTATCCTTCTCAAATCCATCTGGGGAATCACCTCTCTCATGCCTCTGTAATTCCCTTTATTCCATTGTGATACTATGTATGTGACCTATGTTTCTCCCTCACAAACTGCAGTAGGAATTCAATCATTATGATCACTGCCTTCTGATGGTTCCTTTACATTAACCTCCCTAATAAGATCTGAGTTATTGCACGACACCCAATATAAGATGGCAGTTCCCCGAGTAGGCTCAACCATCAGCTGCTCTAAAAATCCATTTTCTTAAGCATTCAATACATTCCCTCTCTTGTGATCTCACACCAATCTGACTTTCCCAATTCTCCTGCAGATGGAAGCCACCCACTGTTTTTACAAAGGAGAGAACGTGTTTTGGAAGCTGAAAAGCCTGAAAGTGAACACACCAGGGTGCGGAAAGAGGCAGCTGAAGAGATTGTGAAGGCATTATAGTCATAGAATACTACAGCACAGAAAAATCTTGTCCATCCTAAAGCATTAATCTGCCGAGTTCCAACAACTTCCACCTGGACCATAGCCCTCCATATACTTCTCATCCATGAACATAAGCAAACTTCTCTTAAAGGTTGAAATCGTCCCTGCCACTTGCTCTGGCAGCTCGCTGCACACTCTCCCCGACCCTGAATGAAGAAGCTCCCCCTAAGTTTTCTCTTAAAGTAATGAGTAATGATCTATCACGAATCACTAGATTTTGGAACGGTTCTGGCAAACTGGAAAGTTGCAAATATCACTCCACTCTTTAAGAAGTGAGGGAGGGCAGAAGAAAGAAAATTGTAGGACAGTTAGTCTGACCTCAGTGGTCAGGAAGACGTTAGAGTGTATTAAGGGTGAGTGTTTTGGGGTACTGTAATTGGGGATGCATGAAGAAATAGGCCAAAGTCAGCAGGATTCCTTTAGAGAAAATAGTGTCTGACAAATCACTTGGAATACTTTGAGGAAATAACAGGCAAGATAGATAAAGCAGAAGCAACGGATGTTTTTGGCTTGGATTTTCAGATGATCTTTAACAAGGTTTATTGAGAATGTAAGCAGGCATGGGATCCAAGAGGACATTGCTTTCTGGATCCAGAAGTGGTTTCCCCACAGAAGGCAAAGAGTGGTTGTAGTTGGGTCATATTCTGCATGGAGGTCGGTCACCAGTGGAGCACCTCAGGGATCTGCTCTCGGACCCCAACTCTTCGTGATGTTTATAAATAACATGGATGAGGAAGTGGAGGGATAGGTTAGTAAATTTGCTGGTAACACAAAAGTTGGGGATGTTCTGGATAGTGTGGATGGCTGTCAAAGGTTACAGCGGGATATTGATAGGCTGCAAAACTGGGCTGAGAAGTGGCAAATGGAGTTCAGCCCAGAAAAGTGTGAGGTGGTTCATTTTGGTAGGTCAAATATGATGGCAGAATATAGCAATAATGGTAGGACTCATGGCAATGTGGAGGATCAGAGGAATCTTGGGGGTCCGAGTCCATTGGACACTCAAAGCTGCTATGCAGGTTGACTCTGTGATTAAGAAGGCATACGGTGCATTGGCCTTCCGTGGGATTTAGTTTCAGCGCCGATTGGAAATGTTGCAGGTATACAGTGCCCTGGTCAGACCCCACTTGGAGTAATTTGCTAAATTCTGGTTGCCTCACTACAGGAAGGATGTGGACATGATAGAAAGGGTGCAGAGTAGATTTACCCAGCACTGGTCATGACCTGCCAAGAATCACTTGCTTCTGGCATGGTCCCGGAGAACAGGAAGATTGCAAATGACAATCGACTATTTGAGAAGGGAGGAAGGCAAAGGAAAGCAAATCATAGTCCAGTTAGCCTCACCTCATGCTGGGGAAGTGTTTGAGTCTATTATTAGAGATGAGGTTTTGGGGTACTCGGAGACTAATGATAAAATAAGTCAAAGCCAGCATAGCTTCTGTACAGGGAAATCTTGCCTGACAAATCTGTTAGAGTTCTTCGAGGAAGTCATAAGCATGATGGACAACCGAGAGGCAGTGGATATCATTTACTTGGGTTTTCAGAAGGCATCTGATAAGGTGTCACACATGAGACTGTTTAACAGGCTAAAAATCAGTAGATATACTGGCATGGATAGGAAGAATGGCTGACAGCAAGAGGGAGCGAGTGGGAATTAAAGGAGCCTTTTCTGATAGGCTAGCAGTGACTAGTGGTCTTCATGGGGCAGTAATCGGTCCGCTGCTTTTCACATTATTTGTCAATGATTTGGATAATGGAATTGCTGGCTTTGTGGCAAGGTTTGCGGGTGATTCAAAGATAGGTGGAGGCGTTATTACTGCTGGGGAAGCAATGCGACTGCAGCAGGACAGACAAATTTGAAGAATGGGCAAAAACTGAGAGAGGGGGAGCAGTGAAGGAAGAAACTTCTTGGGATATAATGACAGACAGACAGGCATACTTTATTGATCCCAAGGGAAATTGGGTTTCGTTACAGTCACACCAACAAGAATAGTGTAGAGATATATCAATATAAAACCATAAATAATTAAATAATAGTAAGTAAATTATGCAAAGTGGAAATTAGTCCAGGACCAGCCCATTGGCTCAGGGTGTCTGACCCTCCGAGGGAGGAGTTGTAAAGTTTGATGGCCACAGGCAGGAATGACTTCCTATGACGCTCAGTGTTACATCTCGGTGGAATGAGTCTCTGGCTGAATGTACTCCTGTGCCTAACCGGTACATTATGGAGTGGATGGGAGTCATTGTCCAAGATGGCATGCAACTTGGACAGCATCCTCCTTTCAGATACCACCGTCAGAGTGTCCAGTTCCACCTCCACAACATCACTGGCCTTACGAATGAGTTTGTTGATTTTGTTGGTGTCTGCTACCCTCAGCCTGCTGCCCCAGCACACAACAGCAAACATGATAGCACTGGCCACTACAGACTCGTAGAACATCCTCAGCATCGTCCAGCAGATATTAAAGGACCTCAGTCTCCTCATGATATAGAGACGGCTCTGACCCTTCTTGTAGACAGCCTCAGTGTTCTTTGATCAGTCCAGTTTATTTTCAATTCATATCCCCAGGTCCACACTGACCCCTTGGATGGAAACGGGTCACCGGTGCCTTAGCCCTCCTCAGGTCCACCGCCAGCTCCTTAGTCTTTTTCACATTAAGCTGCAGATGATTCTGCTCACACCATGTGACAAAGTTTCCCACTGTAGCCCTGTACTCAGCCTCATCTCCCTTGCTGATGCATCCAACTATGGCAGAGTCATCAGAAAACTTCTGAAAATTTCCTTAACGATTCTCGAAAGATCATTGCTAATGTCTTCATATCTCTTCAGCCATCTCCGGTTGGTGTACCACCTGATCCAGGTGACCTATTTACCTTCAGACTATCTGTTTCCCAAGAACCTTCTCCCGGGTAACATAACTTTAAACATTCTGACCACTAACAATTGGGACTTCCATATTCCTGCAAGTGTCTTCGACAGATAAGAGTGATGCACAATACTTATTCAGTTCATCTGCCATCACCTTCCGCACCCACCCCATTACTACCTCTCCAGCATCATTTTTCCCAGGTCTGATATCCACTTCAGCCTCTCGTTTACACTATATGTACCTGAAGAAAAAATTGGTATCCTCTTTAATATTGCTGGCTAGCTCATCTATGTATTCCATCTTTTCCTTCTTAATTATTTTAGTTGCATTCTGTTTGTTCTTAAAAGCTTCCCAATCATCTAGCTTCCTAGTAATTTTTGCTCTAAGCCATCTCTTTGGTTTTTATGTTGTCTTTGGTTTCTCTTATCAGCCACGGTTTTGTCACCTTACCTTTAGAATACTACTTCCTCTTTGTAATGTGTATATCCTGTGCCTTCCGAATTGCTTCCAGAAATTCCAGCCATTGCTGCTCTGTTTTCAACCTTGCCTGTGTTCTTTTCAAATCAATTTTGACCAATTTTTCTCTCATGCCTCTCTAATTCTCTGTATTCCACATCTGACTTTAGCTTCTCCTTCTCTAATGTCGGGGTGAATTTGATCACATTAAGATCACTTGCCCCTAAGGGTTCTTTGAACCTGAGTGACCTAATTAATTCCAGTTCATTACAACACCCAATCCAGAATAGCTGATCCCCAAGTGGCCTCAACCACGAGCTGCTCCAAAAAGCATCTCGTAGGCATTCTAGGAGTTCTTCCTCCTGAGACCTACCCCATCCTAATTTTCCAAATCACCTACATGACAATCCCCCATAAATATTGCCCTTTTGACAGGCATTTTCTATCTCCCATTCTGATTTGTGGACCACATACTTACTACTGTTTGGAGGTCTCTATACAATTCCCATCAGGGATTTTTTTTTTACATTTGCTGTTTCTTAATTCTACCCACAGATTCTACAACTCCCAACACTATGCCATCTCTTTCTAATGATTTTATTGAATATTTTAACAACAGGGCCATGCAACCCCATGGCCAGCTTGTTCCTGGCTTGTCCTTTCAAGAAACATGTAAGTATCTGGGAAACAGGAGGACCTGAAGATGCTAGAAATCTAGAGTAATACACACAAAGTGCTGGAGGGGCTCAGCATGTCAGGCAGCATCTAAGGATGGGAATCAAATTTTTGGGCCAAGACCCCTTATCAGGACTCTTGATACCCACGTATCTGGAATATCAAGAAGCAAAGAAAATAGGAAGTAGTGCAAAATAGGAAAACCTTTGAAAAATTTAGTTCAAGGCTTTAAAAAAACCTGTCAGAGCTCAATAGTTAACAAACACAACAAAGGCAATAAACACTTTCATCAACACTGACATTGAATTATTTTTTACAAAGATATCTTGGTCCCATTTCAATCAGTAGAATTTACAAAGATAAATAAGAACTTTAGAAAACATTAGAAAAGACTATTTACACCCAAACCCACTTAGATTAACACCAGCTTGGACAGAAGGAGGAAGAGATATAACACACATGATAAAAAATCACACAACAGTCAGATAAAACTAAGTATATATTTTCATCAAAAATGAACAGGATTCAGCACTCCATGTGTGTATATGCAATCGTGATAAGAATTACAGACCAGAAAACTTAAATGAAAGGCCAACTCAGAAAAATGAATTACCACTATGGAAGAAAGCATTAACCATTGGAATGAGTATGACCCTCCATGGGAGACATCCCAACAATCTGAGCAGATGAGATGTTGACAAGGAAGCATCGAGCACTCCACTGAGAGTTCGAAACTTCTTCCCAGAAACAGAGGGGTTCCTTGCAGAAATACAGGACAAGGTGGTTAACAAAATGAAAAAAAATCAAAAATACACGAAATACAAAAAAAAAACAAAGCAGTAAATGCAGCAAATGCCAAGAGAAACTAGACACAGTCCAACATATTCCAGGATTCTGCAGCAGTTGAACTCAATCTGATCACTTGTGCAGGTACAATGAAGTTCTAAGTATCATTCACCAACATCTTGCTTTAAAATACAAACTCATGAATGACCTCCATCACTTCATCAAGGCACCATAAATTCAAGCCTGATCCAGTTTTAGAGTTAAAATCTAACAAATTATATGATAATCAATACATTATGTCATATTGGACAATCCATAATAATTATCTGGATATAATATTACAGGATGAATAAGCAGGAACAACTCCCTCAATAGATAAAACCATTCCCAACACACAAATGTCCCTTGACCAGCGAAGCACAACACCACAGCTATTGTTTGTATTATCAGACAACCAAAAGATTTTCTCTGTCAATCAGCTTCCAAATGTTGCTACTCTCTCATTCGTTGCCACGCCCTGCTGATTCCCTTCTCCTGGTCATACGTTCTTACACCAAACATCATCCAGAACCCCAAACTCTGCCCTGTGCAGACCCACCTCTGGCTTCTGACACTGCTTTGTTTCCCATTCCGCTTTCAGTCTTTAGAGGACAGTGGTGTTATCTTAAGAAGCAGGGAAAATTACCCATAATGGGGAAATGAGCCCTGAATAAGGAGATTCACTACGATCGGCATTCAGCAACGGTGATAGACAAATATCCAGCATGAAGCTTATTGAAACTTTCTCCCCAGTGTGAACTCGGTAGTGTGTCATAAGTGTAACATGCTGTAAGGTTTCACTGCTAATGTAATGGCCTCTATGTAATTTTTCACTGCTGAGGTAAAGGTTTCTATGTAGCAGCATTGTTTAGGTTACAACTAGAGATAAAAGGGTTTGGAGTGCAAGGCTATCCAATGACAGCAATGTTCTTTCTTGTGAGTCTGAAAGAGAGATTTTCGTGGTCTTTTGATGGGGAGAGATGAGAAAACTCGAATGGTGAGAGTGAGCCCTTTCTCTTTTCTTTTGGTCTATTTCACTAACTATATCGTCAAAGTAAGAATTATAAAGCTCAATTGTTTAATCACATATTGTGTACCATTTGTTATTTCGGGGTACTGATTTGTAACAGGGGTCATCACATAGCAACCACCCAAACGAGATTCCTTACATTTGGCTGGGCCAGGGGTCTATCACCCCCTATATAAATCTGTTATTCAAAGCAAGAGTTACATGAGGTTTAATGACTGAGTAAATTGCTTCCCACATTCACAGCAGGTGAACGGCCTCTCACCAGTGTGAACTCAATGATGCACATTTGGTTGATTTGACTGAAAGAATCTTTTCCGAAAGTCTGAGCTGGTGATCGGCCTCTACCCAGTGTGAAATTGCTGGTGTCTCCGTAGTTAAGATGACCGACTGAATCCTTTCCCACAGTCTCAGCACATGAATGGCCTCTCCCCAGTGTGAACTCGCTGATGTACCTTCAGCTTAGATGAACAAGTGAATCCCTTCCCACAGTCTGAGCAGATGAATGGCCTCTCCCCAGTGTGAACTCGCTGATGTACCTTCAGCTTAGATGACTGAGTGAATCCCTTCCCACAGTCTGAGCAGGTGAACGGCCTCTCCCCAGTGTGAACTCGCTGATGTACCTTCAGCTTAGATGAACAAGTGAATCCCTTCCCACAGTCCAAGCAGGTGAAAGGCCACTCCCCGGTGTGAACTCGCTGGTGTACCAGTAGTTCGGATGACCGAGTGAATCCCTTCCCACAGTCTGAGCAGGTGGACGGCCTCTCCCCAGTGTGAACTGACTGGTGCGCCTTTAGTTTGTATGACTCAGTGAATCCCTTCCCACAGTCTGAGCAGGTGAAAGGTCTCTCCCCAGTGTGAAATGACTGGTGCCTCAGTAGCTGCGATGAAAAAGTGAATCCCTTCCCACAGTCTGAGCAGGTGAACGGCCTCTCCTCAGTGTGACCTCTCTGATGTACCTTCAGTTGGGATGAGCAAGTGAATCCCTTCCCACAGTCTGAGCAGGTGAACGGCCTCTCTCCAGTGTGAACTCTCTGATGTACCATCAGTTTAGACGAGCAAGTGAATCCTTTCCCACAGTCCGAGCAGTTGAATGGCCACTCCCCAGTGTGAACTCGCTGATGTACCTTCAGTTGGGATGAGCAAGTGAATCCTTTTCCACAGTCCAAGCAGGTGAAAGGCCTCTCCCCGGTGTGAACTTGCTGGTGTACCAGTAGTTTGGATGACCGAGTGAATCCCTTCCCACAATCTGAGCAGGTGAACGGCCTCTCCCCAGTGTGAACTCGCTGGTGTACCAGTAGATCGGATGACTGAGTGAATCCTCTCCCACAGACGGAGCAGGTGAATGGCCTCTCGCCTGTGTGGACTCTCTGATGTACCTTCAGTTGGGATGAGCCAGTGAATCCCTTCCCACATTCCAAGCAGGTGAATGGCCTCTCCCTGGTATGAACTCGCTGGTGTTTATTAAGGTCAGATGAGCAAGGGAATCCCTTCCCACAGTCAGAACAGGTGAACGGTCTCTCCCCCGTGTGAACTCGCTGATGTACCTGCAGATCAAATGACCGAGTAAATCCCTTCCCACAGTCTGGGCAGGTGAATGGTCTCTCTCCTGTGTGAACTCGCTGGTGTATCTTCAGTTGGGATGACTGAGTGAATCCCCTCCCACAGTCTGAGCAGATGAATGGCCGCTCCCCGGTGTGAACTCGTTGGTGAGCCATTAGGTCAGATGATCGCGTGAATCCTTCCCCACAAATTCAGCAGATGACCAGCCTCTGGCCAGTGTGAACTGACTGGTGTGTCCACAGGTGGGAAGACCGACTGAATCCCTTCTCACACACAGAACAGGTGAAATAGCCTTGTCCCAGTGTGAACTCACTGATGTACCTTCAGTTGAAACGACCGAGTGAATCCATTCCCACTGTCTGAGCAGGTGAACGTCCTCTCCCCGTGTAAAATGACATGCATGCCAGTCGGTCAGATGACAGAGTGAATCCCTGCCCACAATCTGAGCAGCAAGGCTGGTTGAATGAATCCCTTGCTCCACTTCTTAAATATCTGGACAGAGACAGCAAAACTGGTGTGTTGTGTTTGAGATTCCTGTAGACGAATTCCTTCAAATTTCTAACCTGTAAAAAGATTTACAAAATCCATCAATGGATGAAAGACAACATTACAGATGAGATCACTTCAGTTGCTAACGTGTGATCTGTTACAGTGAGTTTCAACCCAAGTTGGAGAGAGAAATCATCTTCTGACTGGGCACAGTGCTGGTATCTGGAATGACCATCAAATTCCCTGATGCTCTTCCTGTCTCTGTAAGAACGGGGCATTTCTGCCGTCTCCAATATGTGCCCTGGCTCAGTTTGACTCTCTCCATTGGTATTATTCACTGCTCCCACTGAGCTGTATGGGTGCCTGGCCCCACAGTAACTGAAATACTCTCACGCAAATAGCCTTTGTTGACGTACAGCTGGGATTTTCTTTTATGTACTGTTAATTTAAAGTGCCACAGTTTTAACACCATGTAAGTATCTCCTACTCAGATGTATGGTTGGTCTGCACAGCTGTTAAAAGGAATTCAAGTGAATGTTATTATTATTTAAGGTTCTTGTCATAGACATTGAAAAGTACAACACAGAAACAAGCCCTTTGGCCCATCTAGTTTGTGTTGAACTATTTAAACTGTCTACTCCCGTACACCTACCATCCAAGTACCTACACAAACCTCTTAGATGTTGAAAATGAGCTCGCATGCACCTGTTGGGCTGTCTGTTCATTCCTCACCTGGATGACAGTCTGCGTGAAGAAGTTTCCCCTCATGTCCCCCTTAATCTTTCACCTTTCACCCTTAACCCATGGCCTCTGGTTTTAGTCCCACTCCATCTCAGTGGAAAAAGCCAGCTTGAATTTACCCTCTTTTACCCTCATCATTGTGGTATACCTCCATCAAATCTCCCCTTAATCTTCTACCTTCCAAGGAATAAAGTACTGACCTGTTCAATCTCTTACAACCCAAGTCCTCTAGACCTTGTGAATTTTCTCTGAACTCTTTCAACCTCTTTTACATCTTTCCTGTAGATTGGAGACCAAAACTGCACACAATACTCCAAATTAGGCCTCACAAATGTCTTGTACAAAGCCAACATGACATCCATCTGCTGTACTCAGTACTTTGGTTTATGAAGGCCAATGTGACAAAAATCTTTCATTCCGTCCCTATTGAACTGTGACACCACTTTCAGTGATCCCAGATTCCTTTCCTCTACAACACTCCTCCATGCCCAACCAGTCACTGTGTAAGACCTACCCTGATAGGTCCTACCAAAGTGCAACACCTCACACTTGTCTCCATTAAATTCCATTTTCCATTTCTCAAACCATCTTTCTACCTGGTCCAGATCGCACTGTAAGCCATGATAGTCCTCCTCGCTGTCCACTACACCCCAATCTTAGTGTCAAATTTGCTGATCCAGCTGACCATGTTAACATCCAGATTACTCATATAGATGACAAACAACAACAGATCCATCACTGATCCCTCTGGCACACAACTAGTCACAGGCCTCCAGTCAGAGAGGCAACCATCTGCTACCACACTCTAGCTTCTCCCAAAGACAGTGTCTCGTCCAATTTACTATCTCATCTTGAATGCTGAGTGACTGAACCTTCTTGACCAACCTCCAATTTGAGACTTTGTCAAGAGCCTTGCTAAAGTCCATGTAGACAACATCAGCAGCCTTGCCTTCATCCACTTTCCTGATAACTTCCTCAAGAAACTCTATTATTGGTTAGACATGACCTACCATGCACAAAGACATGCTCTCTATCCTTAATCAGTCCACATCTATCCAAATACTTACATATCAGGTTCCTGCACATACGTTAGAATAACTTTCCCCCTACTGATGTCAAGCTCATCAATGTACAATTTCTTAGTTTATTTTAGAGCCTTTCTTGAACAGCGGAACAACATTGGTTGTCCTCCAATTCTCCAGTGCCTCACCGGTTACTAAGGATGATTTAAGTATCTGTGCTTGAGCCCCAACAATTTCTGCACTTATCTTCCGCAGATTCCCGGGGAACAACTTGTCAGGCCCTGGGCATTTACCCATGGTAATTTGCCTTAGGACAGCAAACACCTCCACCTCTGTAATCTGTACAGTGTCCATGAAGTTGATGCGGCTTTGCCTCACTTCTACAGACTCTGTGTCCATCTCCTGAGTAAATACGAATGCAGAAAAAATCTCCCCCATCTATTTTGTCTCCTCATACGGATTACCATTCTGATTTTGTAAAGGATTAATTTTCATCCTTGCAATCTTTTTGCTCTTAACATATCTGCAGAATCCATGAGGATTCTCCTTCACCTTGTCTGCTGGGGCAACCTCATGCCTTCTTTCATCAGTGTTCACTTGAATTTCCTGTATCTCATAAGTATCCCATTTGTTCCTATCTGCCTGTATGCACCTCCTTTTTATTGATCTGGGAGATGAAAGCCAAAGGGGTGATAGAGCTGCATGGTGGGGGGTGGGGGTAGGGGGGGTTCAACTAACGTCCCAGGGGGAATGACAGAACAGATAGAGGAGGTGTTGTGGAGACAGATGTTGTTCAGACCTCAGACAAGGTCAGGAATGAAAAACGTTGAGCATGGTGCAGTGAATATGCTGAACCCTGTATATCTCAATGTAAGGAGCGTGATAGGAAAGGCGGATGTGTTCAGGGAATGGATCAACACCTGGAATTATGACACTAGGATCTGGCAACTGTGGACTGGGACAGGCTGCTTTATGGCAAAGGTGTGCTTGGTAAGTGGGAGGCCTTCAAAGTGAAATTCTGAAAGTACAAAGTGGGTATGTGCTTGTCAGAATAAAAGGTAAAGATAGAAACTGTAGGGAACCTTGGATTTCAAGAGATATTGAGATCCTGGTGAAACACAAAATGGAGTTTCTTAACAGGGATAGGCAGGCAGGTTCTTATGAAGTATAAAAAATACAAGAGAACACATAAGAGATAAATCAGGATGGCTAAAAGCAGGCATGAGGTTGCCATTGCAGAAAAGATTAATCATCAGGGATTCCAGAGATAGATTAAGAGCAAAAGGATTTTAAGGCACAAAGTTGGTTCTCTGTAAGACCAGAATGGCAATCCACGTATGGAACCAAAGCAGATGGGGAGATCTTAAATATGTTTTCATCTCTATTTACTCAGGAGATGGACAAAGGTTCTATTGGAGTGTGAAAAAGCCACATTAAAATCGTGGACCCTGTACAGATTAAAGAAGAGATGTTATTTCACTGTTCAATATAGATCATTGAGCATAGAAATCTACATCATATTCCAGGCCATTCAGCCTATAATGTTGTGCCAACCACGTAACTTACTCTAGAAACTGCCTAGAATTTCCCTAGCACAGAGCCCTCTATTTCTCTAAGCTCCATGTGCCTATGTAAGAGGCTGTTAAAAAACCCTATTGTATCTGCCTCAACCACCACTGCTGGCAGTGGATTACACACACACACTATTTTCTAAGTAAAAAACTTACCCTTGCCATCCCCTCGGTAACTATTTCCAAGCACCTTAAAACTATGCCCCCTCGTGTTAGTCATTTCAACCCTGGGGGTAAAACCTCTGGCTATCCACATGATCACTTTATAGCCCTAAAAAAGGGTCTAAACATCAGAAAGTAAATTATACATTGCTTTGAGGATCTGTTAGAATTATGAGGGTATAGATAGGGTAAATGCAAACAGCTTTTTCCACTGAGGTTGGGTAGGATGATAACCAGAGGTCATGGGTAAGTGGGGAAGGTGAAAATTTAACGGGAACATTTGGGAAAGCTCTTTAATGAAATGGTCGTGAGAGTGTGGAATGAGATGCCAGCAAAAGTGGTGAATATAAGCCCAGTTTCAACAATAAGAGAAGTTTGATAGGTACTTGGATGGTAGGGCCATGAAGGGTGATTGACCAAGTGCAAGTAGTTGCATTAGACAGCTTAAATGTGTTCTCAGCATTGACTAGGTGGGCCAAATAGCCTGTTTCTGTACTGAACTTCTCCATGTTTCTATGACAGAGAAGCTGGCCAAACTTGTAAGGGGAAAGGTAGGAGTGACAACAGAGCAGCAATGGCTGGAGTTTCTGGGAGCAATTCGGGAGCTGAGTGATCGATACATCCCAAAGAAGCGGAAGCATTGGAAAGGCAGAATGACACAACCATGGCTGAAATGAGAAGCCAAAACCAACATAAAGACCAAAGAGAGAGCAAACAAAAGAGCAAAAACTATTGGGAAGCTTTTAGAAACCAACAGAAGATGACAAAAAAAAAGTCAGATGAGCTCGCATGGATTTATGATTTGTAGCCATTAATGAGTCTTGGTAGCACCCAACTGTCTGAGGCATTCAGAAGAATAAAATATCCGGGGCCTCAATATCTCTTGAAAACCAAGGTTCCCTGCACCATTTACCTTTCAACTTTTATTTTTACAGGCACATACAAACTCAACACCCTCAAAATTTCACTTCTGAAGGCCTCACACTTACCAAGTACTCCTTGGCCAAAAAACAGCCTGTCCCAAACCACACTTGTCAGATCCTTTCTGATACCATCAAAATTGACCTTTCTCCAATTTAGAATATCAATCCATGGTCCAGACCTCTCTTTTTCCATATTTACTTTTGAATCTCATGGCATTATGATCACTAATTTCTGTCATCAGCCCTGGATCATTTCCTAACAGCTTATTGCACACTTCTACGTCGGGATTCCTACGCACTGATTAAGGGCACATTTGACAAACTTTACCCCATTTAGTCCTTTTACATTCTGGGAGACCTAGTCAATATATGGAAAGTTAAAATCACTTACTGCATCAAGCTTTGTTTCTTGGCATGGTCTGCGATTTCTCGAAAAATTTGTTCCTCGAAATCCCTCAGACTATTGGGTGCAACCAAGTCCCAATCATGGCTACAATATCGTAATTCCCTGCCCTGAGCTCATCTGGCTTTCCTACGATGCTTCTTGCATTGTGATATACACAGCTCAGCACATTCATCGCACCATGCTCAGCCATTTGATTGCTGACCCCATCTGAGGACTGAACAACTTCTGACCAAGCCTGTAAAGATGGGAATCTGTCCCCCCAGTTTAACTCCCTACTGCTCCAATACTTACCAACTAAGTTAGCCAACATGATTAAAACAAATAATATGGATTGGCCTAACAATGACCAAAATCAAATGTGACAAGCTTTGACATATTGTTGGGACCTGACTTTCAAATCCCAATCAACCCTGAAGGGAACTAATATTAAAGGTGAAGATGTTCAGTGGGAAGAAGGACGCAAGAGGGCGATATCTGGGGATCAGAAATGGGAACAAAAACCTACCAAGGGACAGGTGGGGACAACAACCCATTTTCAAATTAACAAGCAAGGATGCTTCCTGCCGTGAGTACCACCCCTCAGGAAGAGCCCGATGGAACATTGCAAGTTGCTGGAATTCCAATTCCGTTTGTGATTGATATGCCGGCAACCACAACCACTCTCAATCAGGAAATTATATCGGAAAATGGATTCCAGCTATCAAACACTAATATCACTCTGTCTGGGTTCGAAGGCACGGAACGCACGTATTCACATACACAGCCACTACAGGTGGAATTCCAGGGGGATTGAGAAAAGCCAGTATTATGCACCCCTCTAGGGACAAAGTTCCCAGTCACATTAGAGAGGTTAAAGGAAGAGAGAACAGTGCATTACTGGCTGAAGATCTGGATTTCCTTTGGCGACAGACAGGACAGGTGGTTCCCCATACCACCGTGAGGGTTTGCCTTGGGTTCAAGCCAAAGAGCCTAGGGTTCCTTGCCTACACCCTGATGAAACAAGCCTCCAGCACCAAGGGAGGCTGGCCAGACTTGGCCGCATGCCAACTCTGATACTGGAAGGACTCAGGTGAAGACAGGACATCTGGTAAGACACTCTTTTAATATTGACCGAACCCAAGAGGCTGTACCCCATCTCTGGGCAATCTCAGGCCATGAAATTGGCCTTGCTTGTTAATTTCTAAAACTGCCCCCCGTCTGGATCACCATGAAAGAAGGACAGACTCTCCCATCCACTCTGCAATATCCCCTCAAGTCCGAGGCAATGTTTTATGAGAATGGAAGCCCTTTTGTGGATCCAGCAGGGAAACAATATTCTGATGATGCGATAGTAACTGACAGTGAAGTAATTGAGCAGGCCTCTTTTGAAGCAGCTGTCTCGTCCAGAAGGCTGAGCCGTTTGCTCTGACTTGTGCCTGTATCCTAGCAACAGATAAAAGTGCGAACAATTACACGGACTCCCGTTATGCATTTGGAGTTGTACATGACTACCGGGCTCTCTGGGAACATGGGGATTCCTGATTTGCTCTGGCCACCCCATTAGTAATGCCTCCTTTGTAAACAACTTACTCACCGCTCAACAGCTACCTCGAGTTTTGGCTATTATTAAATGTGCGGCCCACACCCGCATGTCCAACCAGGTCACTAAACTCAATGCTTCAGCAGATTAGACAGCGAAAAGTGCTGCACAATCCTCGATAGTTGTAGTCTCCTCGGGTTCCCATCAAGCAATCCTCCATGACTCAAGCAGAACGAGTTTGCCAGACATGTGGGAGGTACGTACTTTTCAGGGGGACGCCTCTGAGGAGGAGTGCAAGCTGTGGTTCCAGGTGGGGTGCCAGAAAGACCCCGACCGAGGTTTCTGGATCACCCCAGCGGAACAGGTTTGTGTTCCTACACAGTTTTTACCTATATTGATCAATTCTGCACACACCTGGAAAAGGAGGGAATGGTTGTTAACCTGCACCCTGCACACCGGGTACGACTCCCTTGACCATTTTCGTGTCTACAAGTTGATGTTACTGAATTGCCTAGAGTACATTGCTATAGATGCTGCTTAGTTATTATAGATGCATTTAATAGATGGATTGAAGCTATTCCAACTACCAATAATACTGTTATGACTGTTGTGAAGGTATTATTACGGGATATAATTCCCAGGTACGGCCTGCCAGAGATGCTGAGCTCTGACAATGGCCCACACTTTGTGGCGAAAGCAAGCGAAGGGGTGTGTAACAAACTAGCTATCAAGCAACAATTCCAGTGTGTACACCACCCACGGGCCGTTGGCTTAGTGGAAAGAGTCAGTGGCACTCTGAAGAGTAAATTGGCCAAACTAACAGCGGAGACTGGACTCACTTGGTTGAAGGTCCCACTGTTAGACCTATTCTACATGAGGGTCACCCCACAGGGGAAAACAGTGTTGTCACCAGCTGAAATCATTTATGGACGGCCCATGAGGACACCCTGTGGACCAAGACCTTGTGCACCATTGTTCCCAGAAAGTCTACCAGGTAAATTGGATATGCATACCCTCGGGGAAGAGATGGGGAAATACATATGCCAACTGAACAAAATTTTCCAAGCATTACATTCACAGGTACAACAGGCTTACAAGGAAGAGAACCACCCTGCAGAGAGGAGTGACTATCCCACCCTAGAACCTGGGAATTTTGTCCTGACCAAGAACTGCGATTGAGGGAAACTCAGACCTCGGTGGAGAGGACCATATTAGGTGTTACTGACCACTCCACGGCTCTGAGACTGAAGGGGCAATCTCGGTGGATACATCAAACAGACTACAATCGTGTTACTGAAGGAACTGAGTAGAAGGACTCTCTCAGACTAAAGGAAAAGGTATTGGTTGATCGTGGTGTGGTGAACCTCTAGGTTTCTTGTCATTTTAAGAGAGATTGCCTGAGTGACGTCAGCCGCCGGCTTTCTCGGCTCCTGTTTGATTCTTACTGAGAGAGAGGGAGGGGTGGAACTATTTGACTCTACAGCGTGTTTACACTTGCTCACAGCTTGCGTTTACATAGCTCGCAGTTTGCTTTATTTAAGCAAAGACAGTCAGAGACAGACAGTCAGATGGAGAGAAAGAAAGAAGATGGAAGGTTCGAAACAAAGGATCTAGTGGCCGAAGTTCGGTGTTTGAACTCTCCTGTGCCCACAAGGGTGGGTTGATTATCGATCCAGCAAATACCTGGAAAATACCTGAGGAGGAAGGTAAAGCTGCGTGAGCGCGGGTGACGTCAGTGCCGAGCGCGGGCTTTAAAAAGCGACCCACTTTTAGGAGCGGGAGTAAGGAGTGCTTGTGATCGACATACGACTGGAGATCGGAGGATCAGTCGTTGTAGGTAGGCCAAGACCCTCGGACCTACCTGGAAAATACCTGAGGAGGAAGGTAAAGCTGCGCGAGCGCGGGTGACGTCAGTGGCGAGCGCGGGCTTTAAAAAGCGACCCACTTTTAGGAGCGGGCAGTGTCGATGCGGGCAGCGGAGTGCGCAGGAGCAGAGTGCTGGGCTTTGGCTCAGCGGGCTTCGGCGCAAGAGGACTTTGGCAAGAAGACTTTGGCTGCTTTTCATTTATTCTGACTAATCTGGGATCAGGTAATGGGGGAGACGCTTAGAGCAGTGGTGTGCTCCGTATGCAGTATGTGGGAGGTCAGGGTCAACACAGTTGTTCCTGATGACCACACCTGCAATAGGTGCATCCAGCTGCAGCTCCTATCAGACCGAGTTAGGGAATTGGAGCAGGAGCTGGATAAACTACGGATCATTCGGGAGGCAGAGGCAGAGATAGATAAGAGTTATCGGGAGGCAGTCACACCGAAAAGAAAGGAGGTAGGCAAATGGGTGACAGTCAAGAGAGGCAGGGGGAGCAGACAGAGAGAGAAGAGCACCCCAGTGGCCGTTTCCATCAAAAATAAGTATACTGTTTTGGATACTGTTGGTGGGGATGACCTACCAGGAACAAGCTGCAGTGGTCCTGTCTCTGGCACTGAGGTTGGACCCGCGACTAGGAAGGGGAGGAGGGAAGAGAAGAGAGCAGTAGTGATAGGGGATTCTATAGTCAGGGGGGCGGACAGGAGATTTTGTGGGGAAGATCGGGAGTCTCGGATGGTATGTTGCTTCCCTGGTGCCGGGGTCCGAGACATCTCAGATCGGGTGCAGTTTATTCTCGAGAGGGAGGGCAAGGATCTACATGTTGTGGTCCATGTAGGGACCAATGACATGGGTAGGATGAGTGAGGGGGTCCTGCGTAGGGAGTTCAGGGAGTTAGGTGCGAAGCTGAAGAGCAGGACCTCCAGGGTAACAATCTCAGGATTGCTACCTGTGCCACGTGCGAGTGAGACAAGGAACAGGAGGATTATAAAAATTAATACGTGGCTGAGAGGATGGTGCAGGAGGGAGGGCTTCAGGTTTGTGGATAATTGGGCCTTATTCCAGGGAAGGTGGGATCTGTTCCGAAGGGACGGTTTACACCTGAACTGGAGCGGTACTAACATTCTTGCAGGGAAGTTTGCTAGAGCTTCTTGGGAGGGTTTAAACTAAATTTGCAGGGGGTGGGGATCCAGAATGTGAGAGAGGATAGCAAGAGGATGAATAAAGGACAGGTGGAGATTACACGGTTCCGGAATATTAAGTGTGTAGTAGAGGAAGGTGGGGCGGAACAAGCGATAAGGAGGACTCGTGTAGAGAGGGATGGTCTGACTGAACATGGAGTTAAATGTGTTGCAAGAATAAGTAAATGTAGGAAGGACAACAAAATTCTAGGGGCGTATAGCCCGATGGGAGTTCGGGGAGCTGGGTTAAGCACAATAGGCAGCAATTCAAACAGAGAGAGGAGAAATGGGTTAAAAATTCTATATCTGAATGCACGAAGTGTCAGGAATAAGGCGGATGAGCTTGAAGCCCAGGTGCGAATGGGTAACTATGATGTTGTTGGGATAACGGAGACATGGCTGCAGGGAGATCAGACCTGGGAAATGAATGTACAAAGGTATACTTGCATGTGGCAAAGGTAATGTCGCAGTAGTTATGGGGGATTTCAACATGCAGGTGAACTGGGAGAATCAGGTTGGTGCTGGACCACAGGATAGGGAGTTTGTAGAGTGCCTACGGGATGCATTCTTGGAACAGCTTGTACCAGAGCCAACCAGGGACAAGACTATTCTGGATTTAGTGTTATGTAATGAACAGGATTTGATAAGCGATCTCGCAGTAAAGGAGCCTTTAGGAGGTAGTGATCACAATATGATAAGCTTTTATCTGCAATTTGAGAAGGATAAGGGCAGCTCGGAGGTGTCAGTGTTGCAGATGAACAGGGGAAACTATGGAGCCATGAGGGAGGAGCTGGCCAAAGTTGACTGGACGGATAGCCTAGCAGAAAAGACAGTGGAAATGCAATGGCAGGTATTCTTGGGAATAATGCACAAGGTGCAAAATCAGTTCATCCCCCAGAAAAGGAAGGATTCAAAGGGGGGAAAGGGGCCTCAGTGGTTGACAAAGGAAGTCAGAGACTGCCTAGCATTAAAAAAAAGGAAATATGACAGAGCTAAGGTGAGTGGGTGGACAGATGATTGGGAAGTTTTTAAGGAACAACAGAACTTAACTAAAAAGACAATACGGGGAGAAAAAATGAGGTACGAACGCAAGCTAGCCAGGAATATAAAGGAAGATAGCAAAAGCTTTTTTTTTCAGGTATGTGAAGAGAAAGAAGATAGTTAAGAACAATGTTGGACCCTTAAAGAATGAATTGGGTGAAATTGTTATGGGAAACAGAGAAATGGCAGAAGAATTTAATGAGTACTTTAGATCTGTTTTCACTAAGGAAGACACAAGCAATCTCCCAGATGTATGGATGGGCCAAGGACATAGGGTAACAGAGGAAATGAAACAGATTGACATTTGGAAGGAAACGGTGATGAGAAGACTGATGGGACTGAAGGCTGACAAATCCCCAGGTCCAGATGGTCTGCACCCTAGGGTACTAAGAAGGTGGCTCTGGAAATTGCGGATGTATTGGTAATCATTTTCCAATGTTCCTTAGATTCAGGATCAGTTCCTGAGGATTGGAGAATGGCTAATGTTATCCCACTTTTTAAGAAAGGAGGGAGGGAGAAAACAGAGAACTATCGACCTGTCAGCCTGACATCGGTGGTGGGAGAGATGCTAGAGTCCATTATTAAGGATGAAATAGTGGCATATCTAGATAGCAGTGATAGGATTGGGCCGAGCCAGCATGGATTTACCAAGGGTAAATCATGCTTGACTAATCTGTTGGAGTTTTTCGAGGATGTAACCAGGAAGTTAGATGGGGGAGATCCAGTGGATGTAGTGTACCTCGATTTTCAGAAGGCATTTGATAAGGTCCCACATAGAAGATTGGTGGGTGAAATCAAAGCTCAGGGCATCAGGGGGAAGGCATTGACATGGATAGAAAACTGGTTGGCAGATAGAAAGCAAAGGGTAGCGGTGAATGGGTGTTTCTCAGAATGGCAGGTGGTGACTAGTGGGGTGCCACAGGGCTCGGTATTGGGACCACAGCTGTTTACCATTTACGTTAACGATTTGGATGAAGGTATAGAGAATAGCATCAGCAAATTTGCTGATGATACTAAGCTGGGTGGCAGTGTGACATGTGATGAGGATGTTAGGAGAATTCAGGGTGACTTGGATAGGCTGGATGAGTGGGCAGATACTTGGCAGATGGCGTTTAATGTGAATAAGTGTGAGGTTATCCACTTTGGGAGTAAGAACAGGAAGGCAGATTATTATCTGAATGGTATAGAGTTGGGTAAGGGAGTAATACAAAGAGATCTCGGAGTCCTTGTTCATCAGTCACTGAAGGTGAATGAGCAAGTGCAGCAGGCAGTGACGAAGGCTAATGGAATGTTGGCCTTTATTACAAAGGGAATTGAGTACAAGAGCAAGGAAATCCTCTTGCATTTTTACAGAGCCCTGGTGAGACCACACCTGGAGTATTGTGTACAGTTTTGGTCTCCAGGGTTAAGGAAGGACATCCTGGCTGTAGAGGAAGTGCAGCGTAGATTCACGAGGTTAATTCCTGGGATGTCTGGACTGTCTTACGCAGAGAGGTTAGAGAGACTGGGCTTGTACACGCTGGAATTAAGGAGATTGAGAGGGGATCTGATTGAAACATATAAGATTATTAAGGGATTGGACAAGATAGAGGCAGGAAATATGTTCCAGATGCTGGGAGAGTCCAGTACCAGAGGGCATGGTTTGAGAATAAGGGGTAGGTCATTTAGGACACAGTTAAGGAAAACCTTCTTCTCCCAGAGAGTTGGGGGGGTCTGGAATGCATTGCCTCAGAAGGTAGTAGAGGTCAATTCTCCAGATGCTTTCAAGAAGGAGCTAGATAGGTATCTTATGGATAGGGGAATCAAGGGATATGGGGACAAGGCAGGAACTGGGTATTGATAGTAGATGATCAGCCATGATCTCAAAATGGCGGTGCAGGCTTGAAGGGCCGAATGGTCTACTTCTGCACCTATTGTCTATTGAATGTGTGATTGTCACTTTGTTTGATCCACTCGAGTGGATCTTTACATTTGGCAGTAACCTGTGAAGACCACTTGTGCTAACCCTTGCCTGGGGGTGGTAATTCACTTGTACAGGGTAACCCGTGACAAATCACTGTTGGTGATAATTCCTATAATCCATATGGGGATTTTGATGGAGTATCCCGTGGCTACCACTTTTGTTAACCCTTAACTGGATTCAGGTGTGTTATGTGGTAACCACTTGTGAGAAAGGTATTCTGTGGAAATCACTGTCAGTTATACTTTGTGTGTTGGATCTGGATTGGGAGAACCTTGTGGAATCTACCTGTGTGTTAACCCTTGCCTGGGTGGTAGTTCCCTTTGAAGACGGTACCCCCTGTTATCAGCTAGTTTTGGTGATAATTCATATGTGGATTTGGAACGAAGACGGATAAGATCTTCGGCGACTGTTATCCTGTTTTACCACCGTGGAACTTGTGGAATTGGAAGCAATTGCCTACTCTCGACATTCACCTTCGATTACAAATATCTCTCTCACATCATTTATTCCGTGGATGAGCTGAACTTTCATACTTTACCATCTTAAGACTCTAAGCTTGGTATTCCCTGAGCTCAATGGTTTGGGAGTTATATTTACACATATGTATACACATAACACTGTTAACCATAGAACACTACAGCACAGTACAGGCCCTTCAGCCCTCCATGTTGTGCCGACCCATATAATCCTTTAAAAAATGTACTAAATCCACACTACCACATAACCCTGTATTTTTCTTTCATCCATGTGCCTGTCCAAGAGGCACTTAAATATCCCGAATGTTATAGCCTCCACCACCATCCCTGGCAAGTCATTCCAGGCACCCACAACCCTCTGTGTAAAATAACTTACCACTGATGTCTCCCCTAGACTTCCCTCCCTTAATTTTTTACATATGCCCTCTGGTATTTGCTATTGCTGCCCTGGGAAACAGATCCACCCTGTCTATGCTTCTCATAATCTTGTAGACCTCTATCGTCCCCTCTCATTCTTCTACTCTCCAAAGAGAAAAGTCCCAGCTCTGCTACCCTTGATTCATATGGCTTGTTCTCCAAACCAGGCAACATCCTGGTAGATCTCCTCTGCACCCTCTCCATAGTGTCCACATCCTTCCTATAATGAGTTGACCAGAATTGAACATTAAGTGCAGTCTCACCAGAGATTTGTAGAGTTGCAACATGACCTCTCTACTCTTGAACTCAATCCCCCTGTTAATGAAGCCTAGCATACCATAGGCCTTCTTAACCACCCTATCAACCTGTGCAGCAACCTTGAGGGATGTATGGATTTGAACCCCAAGGTCCCTTTTGATTGTTTTGCTTAAGTTGTTATATTATAAGTAGATACAAATAAAGATAGTGGTGTTAACATCAAAACCAGACTCCATGTGTGGTCTATTGCTGCTGGTTCATTTAAATTGTTACAGGTATGTAACAGTGGTGTTCGTGTTTATGTCTTTGAGAGGGATCACCCCACAATCCGGGGTCCCCATGTTAACACATTTCTGTGTCTCTGTCACACCGATGCCAAACAGGTAGAACTAGGGCCACCAAACGCAACTTCACAGACTGGGAAACATGCATCCTGGCCATACTTGCAGGTGCCCAGCAGCGGAGAGGAATAACTGAGACTGAGTGATTTTGGATGATCACTTTTCTCTCCTATGGAGTAGCCAGGAATCCACCAAAGATAATCAATTTGGCTAAGGCACTTGAGGAGCCGGACACAATACTGCAGGGGCCCTGACAGAAACAAAGGCCCAAGTAACAGAAATATCAACTGAAATGATTGCAATCCGGCAAACAGTCGTACAGAATCGTATGGCTTTAGATTTTATCCAAGCTGAGAAAGGGGGAACCTGTGTTATTATTGACACAGAATGCTGCACCTATATCCCTGATGAGTCTACTAACATTACATCCCTCTCCAAGCACACTGCCAGGGAGATTGACAGCATCAAGAAAGTAGGGCAGGATTTACACAGGTTCACCGAAGGGTTGAAATGGTAGTATTTGAAGGCCTGTTTGGTAATATGTGAGGCATGATATTGCATTATGGCTTAATAGTTGTGCATATCATTGTTATAATTACTGTTGTGCATTGTTTTTATTCATTGATAAGTCAATGCTGTACACGGTTGCTCTCTCTGTAAAAAAAATTATGGCTTTGTTGATCATGTAATGATCAAAAGGAGGGAGTGGTAAAGTATGTAAAAGGGTTAACACTTCCTTAAACAATAGCCGCCTGTTCTTCTGAAAGAAATTGCTGATGATTAGCCAATGTACTAAGCCATGCTGAGCCATATTTCTTCTTGAGGGCAGCTAGCTAGGGTTTCTGGATGTTTATCTGAATTGTGCACTCATGCGTAGAGATAGGACAGCTTCAGTCCGTTCTGTGTGTTTAAGCCATTATGACTATTTTGTAATTTAAATTAAGGGGCTGTAATATAGTAAATAACTTTGGCTCCAGCCTGCCTTGTGTGGTGGGTATCTGGACAGATATATCTGTGGTGTAAGGGGAATTGTTAGTCAGTTAGTGGATTGGATACTAACGACACTAACGACATAAACAGTCTATGACTGTTCCTGTTTGAACGACTAACTGAGTAAGCCCCAGGTGCTTGGAGTAAAGAGTTTGTATTTATACGGTCTCTGAGTGACTTTATCCGGATTCGACTTCCACAGAATGGGAGTGGTTTCAAAGGACTGGGCTGCTGGAAGCACATTACCAGACCTGGAGTGATTGCAACTGGATCTGACAGAGGCATAACTGGCTCCTCTGGGCACATTCAGTCTCACTCCAACAATTTCCTACCTTCCTTTTACAGGTATGTAATGTCTAAAGGACCAGTGTTTCAGTAAATGAGACTCACCAAACTTTCTCCTGACTGAATCACTGGATTCTATGAGTCAGATGGGTTCTCTCCAGTTGACGCTCTCAATCCTCGGGTTGGTTCACTTGTTGATGTTCCACTGTCTTCAGTTGTGGTTTGCTTCCAGTTGGGTTTTTCTTCCAATAAATCTCTCACCGCAGGTCTAACTTTAACATGAAAGATAATGAAGCACATTGACAATAGAAAGGAGAACCAAACATTTCTGCTTAATGTTACTAAGAGCAAAACTCACTGAAATTTAAATGTTGAAGGTAGATATAATGATCTCAGTGAACAATCTTTTATTGTCCCTCACACGTCACAAAACGATATGGGATAAGAAGGAGCCATCATTCAGTTATGGTCAGACATAAGACACAGGAACAGAATTAGGTGATTCGATCAATCTGGTCTGCCCCACCACTCAACCATGGCTGATTTTCATTCCAACACCATATTCCTGCCTTCCTCCAGTAACCCTGAAGCTACTTAGCAATCATCAATATATTAATCTCTGTCATAAACATACCCAAATGGCAGCCTCAACCACCCTCTACAGCAACAAATTCCACAAATCAGACTTCCTTTGGCTGAAGAAATTTTCTCACCTCAATTTTAAAGGGAAGCATCTTTATTCTGAGCCTGTGCTGTCAGATCACAGATTCTCTGTCTAATGGAAACATCCTTTCCATGTCCATTTTATCCAGGCTTTTCAGCATTCCGTAGGTTTACTTAACCATACATCCCTCCACCACCCCCCACTCTGAACTCCATTGAGCACAGGTCCAGAACCATCAAATACTTTTCATACATAAAGCCGATCATTCCTGAGATTATTCTTGTAAACATTGTTAGCAACACACCACGTGATCGTGCGTCACAAAGCAGATCTGCGGCGCACAGCCTCACGTGACCTGTTGGCGGGACTCCCCTTTCAATTCTGCGGAAATAGACAGCCTGGGCTCCTGGTTTGGATCGCTCAATGCAGATTCAGTGAAGTCGACACATTTCTGACGAGCCCAGATAACTGGGTACTAAATGAGTAATTGGCCCTCAGTTCGGGGCTCAAGGCCAATATCGGACCTCCCCGCCCGGGATCGGTCTCAATACTCACCGATGGGAAAGTGATATTTTCGGCCCGCAGACAGTGATCCCGAATCCGCAGAACGGCGCCAGCCTGGAGACTGTGAGCATGCGCAAAGTGATTGGTGCATCATCCGGAGGGCGGGGCCTCGGAAGCGACGCACAGATGCTGCCCATCTGTGGTTAAATGGGAGGGGAAAATGGGATCACCTGACTCCTCCTTCCCCCCCGGCTGTGACTCCAGCTATCCATTACTCTGTGGAAAGAAGCAAACTTGCCACTCACATCTCCTCTCACCCTAAATGTATTAGCCATTTCACCCCCAGGAAAAATATATCGTCTTTCCACTATTTATTCCTCTCGTAATCTTATAAATGTCCATCCAGTCTCACCCCAGTCTGCGCCGCTCTGGAGTAAACAACACAAGTTTGTGCAACCTCTCGTTACAGCTCATGCCTCTAATCCAGGCAATATTCTGGTGAACCTATTCTGCGAACAGAACTGTATGAAATACTTCAGATGTGGTCTAACTAGTTGAATAAAACTGTGTTACGAACTGTAACGTTTTAGAAACGAAACAGCAGCAATACAGTTCACACCGGAGTCTGGTTTTGATGTTAAAACCACTTATTTATTAGTATCTACTTATAGTAACTTAACGAAATAAAGGAAAGGTAACAGTGTTATGTGTAAATATAACTCCCAAACTATCGAGCCTGAGGGAACAAAGCTTAGAGTCTTGAGATGGTAAAGTAGGAAAATTCAGTAATCCCCGGAATAAATGATGGGAGAGAGATATTTGTAATCCAGGGTGAAACGTAGAGAAAAGGCCGTTACTTCGAAATAACCGTCGTCGAAAATTTTATCCGTTGAATCTGTCCATATACAAGTTATCAGCGAAAGTGACCTGTCACAGTAATACCGTCTATCAGGGGTTACCGCACAACATACCCAGGCAAGGGTTAACACAAGTAACAACCACACACATTCGTTGTGGTTCTGTGCACCGATGATCAACGCACTCTTCTGGGCATCGGAGAGTTCCAAGCCTCAGCTGCGACTAACTGAAGCTATCAGCTTTTCCACTCACACACACACTCTCTCTCTCTCTCTCTCTCTCCCCCCCCCCCCCCCCCCCGCTCTCTCTCTCTCTCTCTCTTCAGACTGGCCGACAGCCTGTCTGCAGATCGCTCTCTCTCTCTCTCATGATTAATCCACAGTTAGCGCTGTCAGCCTGTGACTGACGTCATAGTCCCGCCTCCTCACGCCGGCGCTCTTAAAGAAACAGTCACAGTACGACCGCAGGCACGTAACAGCTGCAACACAACTTCCCGACTTTTGAACTCAATGCTTCAACTAATAAAGACAACCACGCCATTTGCCTTCTTAACCACCCGATCAATCTGTGCAGTCTCTTTCAGGAGCGATGAACTTGGAGTCTGAGATCCCTCTGATCATCAACACTGTTCAGGGTTTTGCATTTAACAGTGTACTGTCTCATACATTCGACCTACCGAGCTGCCGAGATGATCATCACTGATCAAATCTCACTGAGATTTCTCAGGTCCTGTTGAATTTATTGCCAAGTGCACAAGTACGGGAAGGTACAGGTACAGAGAAACATTGACTTGTGGCAGCATCACAGGCAAGTAAATTCGGATAACACACGGAACACAGATTATACGATTCTCTGTCAGTAACAATCTATTATCTATAAACATGTCATTAACCGTATTTTATATACAGTACTTTCTGTCATGATCAATATTTAAATGTGCAATAACGGACTTGGAAATGTTGAATTTGGTCCATGTTTCCATTCCTCCTGTAATCCACAACCAGCTCCTTTGTTTTTGACACAATGAGGGAGAGGTTGTTTTCTTGACACCACTGTGTCGGGGTGATGACTTCTTCTCTGTCGGCTGTCTCGTTATTATTTGAGATTAGGCCAGTCAGTGTAGTGTCGTCAGCAAATTTAATAAGCAGATTGGAGCTGTGGGTGACGACACAAGTCATGGATATACAGAGAGATAAAGGAGGGGGCAAGGAGACGCCCCTGTGGGGTATGTGTGCTGGGGGTCAGAGAGACAGAGGTGAGGGAGCCCACTCGCGCGATCTGACAGGAAGTCCAGGATCCAGCTACACAAGACACGGTGAAGGCCGAGGTCTCTGAGCTTCTTGTCGATACTTCTCGCCTTCGTATGGCTGCTACTCTGCCCATGACTGCAAGGAACGGCAGAGAACTTTGGAGAGCGGAGAACATCAGAGAAACAAGCCTCCCCTCCATGGACTCTTCCTACACTTCCCCTGCCTCGGAAAAGCAGGCCATGTACTCACAACCTGGACATTCTTGCTGCAAACCCGCTCCCCATCGGGGAAGAGATACGAAAGCCTTAAAGCGCGAACCACCCGGCTCAAGGTCGGCTTCCTGTCTGTGGTTATAAGCCAAATGAATGATAAAATGGACTCGACCTCACAATGTAACTCGACGTGACCCTGCACCATATGTCTATCTACACTGCACTTTCTCTGCAGCCATAATGCTTTGTTACAGTTATTGTCTTGTCTTATATCAACTCAATGTACTGTCGTAATGTACTGATCTGTGTGGCTGGTACGTCAGGCAAGCTATTCACTGTAGCTCAGTACGTGATAAGAATAAACAATATCCCCATTTTAATTGTGTGGAAATATTAGACAGACTGAGCTTCTGCTTTGGAAACTCAGAAGGAAACTTAACTGACTGTTGTAATTTCTGAGGAATGCAAATAAATGGAAAAGGCTTCAATCTCGCATTACGATGTGCGGTAACTGGGATCAGGTGACCGGTGGTGGGTCTCCCATATCAATATCAGAATCAGGTTTAATAGCACCGGCATATGTCATGAAATCTGTTGTCTCTGCGGCAACAGGAGAACCTAATTCATAACAATAGATTTTAACAACTATGAATTACAATAATATACATATTAAATCGTTAAATTATATAAGTAGTGCAAAAATAAACATAAAAACTAAACTCTTTTAATTGTGTGGATATTCTGGAGCAAAGCTTAACTGAACTGTCCACATTGATGAGAAGCTCAGAAAAATAGTAAAGGCTAAATTCTCATATGAATGGGTCAGGCATCCAGAAATATTGGCTACACTTTGGCAGGGAGAAACAGTGGAATAGACCATAAGACCATAAAATATTGGAGCAGAAGTTGGCCATTCGGCCCACCGAGTCTGCTCCGTCATTCAATGATGGCTGTTCCAATTCATCCTGTCATCTCCACTCCCCTGACTTGGTCCCATACCCTTTGATGCGCTGGCTAATCAAGAAGCTATCTATCTCTGCCTTAAATACACCCAATGACTTGGCTTCACAGCCACTCATGGCAACAAATTCCACAGATTTACCACCCACTGACTGAAGTAATTTATCCGCATCTCCATTCCAAAATGGACGTCCTTCAGTTCTGAAGACATGCCCTCTTGTCCTAGCATCCCCTACCATTGGAAATTTACTTTGCCATATCTAATCTGTAATGGTCTTTTAACATTCAGAATGTTTCTATGAGGTCCCTATTATTCTCCTGAACTCCAGGGGACACAGCCCATGAGCTGTCAGACCCTCCTCATATGGTAAACCTTTCATTGCTGGAATAATTCTAGTGAATCTTCTCTAAACCCTCTACAATGCCAGTATATCATTTCTAAAATAAGGATCCCAAAACTGCACACAATAGTCTGTGTGATCTCACGAGTGCCTTACAGAGTCGCACCATCGCATCCTTGCTCTTAATTCAACCCATAGAGACTCTACACCTTCCAGTCATATGTCATCTCCTTCCAATGATTTAATATTGTACACAGGGCCACACCACTTCCTGTGCCTACCCACCTCTCTTTCAGATACACCGTACATCGTTGGACTTCCAGCTGCCAATGGCCGCCATTCTTTAGCCAAGTTTCACAGATAGCCACAGGGTCATGTTTGCCAATCTGTAGCTGGATTTCAAGATTGTTCATTTTATTCCTTATGCTGCGTGCATTCAAATACAACACTCTCAGTCCAGTATGTGCTGCTTTCTGTTTTAATCGCACAATGACTCTATTGCCCTGTAACTCATGCCACTGGTTTTGATTAAGCTTCATCTCCTGCCTGTTCTTTCTATAATCTCCGTTGCACACAATCTTTGATTTATTTCTGTTTTCCCCTTCCTCAGCCCAATCACTCCGGGTCCCATCTTTGTATACCTGTCTGGACACGCCCCTCTGCTGACTGCTCCTCCTCCTCCCTCAGTCACCTACTCCTGAGGTTCAATAACATTGCTGACTCTGAGTTTACCACCGTCAAATGCCAGGAGGGATATAATAATAATAATAATCATCATCATCATCATCATCATCATCATAATAATAATAATAATAAGAAGAAGAAGAAGAAGAAGAAGAAGAAGAAGAAGAAGAAGAAGAAGAAGAAGAAGAAGAAGAAGAAGAAGAAGAAGAAGAAGAAGAAGAAGAAGAAGAACAAGAACAAGAAGAAGAAAGTTTCTGGTGGCAGCCGTGTAAATAAAATGTGATCTAGCGTGTCCAATCCGTTAATAATCTTACCTGTTTCATTCAGATCCCCTCTCATCCTTCTAAGAATGCGAAGGAGACAGACAAACTGAGCCAAGTCACAGACTGATGAAGGGGAGGAATGATCCATTTTGATACAGAGAGGGAAGCAGAGAATTTGATATTGTGCCTGACACCGGAACTGTAGCCAGTTAGAAGATGAAGTGTTGTTCCTCCAAATTGTTTTGAGCTGTGAAAGTGTTTTTTTTATCAGAAGACACAATGGAGACTAAAATTATCTGAGTTGAAATGTTGTCCTTCTCCCAGTGACGTGCTTTGTAAACTTTCAACAGTGTAGAAAGATCAAGGGATTTGTGTATGGGAATCTCAAACGTTGTTTCCGCTGTATCTGTCAGTTCACCAGCGCTTGCATGTCGCCGATCCTTGAATGTGGGGGCGGAGATACGGGAGAAGACAGCGCCCCACTCGCTGCAAGACAGCCCGATCATGTGTCCGTGTTCGTGATCTGATTGGATACATTGCCACGACGTTGATAGCAGTGTGATGTCATTCACTGACGAAGTGTCTCGGCCCGAAAAGTTGACAGCTCGTTTCAACGGATGCTGAGTTCATCCAGCTTGTTTGTACGTGTTGATGTCATTCACTGGCACTCATTTTGGAAGGGATTCAATCGGCCATCGCAGATACACCAACAGCTTCGCACTGGGAAGCGGCCGTTCACCTGCTCCGTGTGTGCAAAGAGACACATTCAGTTAACCCACCTTGTGATGCTCCGGTGAGTTCACAATAAATAGAGGCCACATTTCTGTCCGGAGTGAGCAAAGAGTTTTACTCAGTCATCCCAGCTGCTGCAACACCAGCAACTTCACATCAGGGAGGAAGTTCAAATCAGCTCTGTGTTAAATGTTTAACCATCACGGTGACTGAAGGCAGCTGCAGGTTCATGAGGGACTGTTACTGTCAGATTCTGCAGTTCTTTCAGCTGCTCATCGCACCCAGGACTGAACCCTGGTCACTGAGCATTGGAAGAGTCTGTTCTGCTGATGTTAACCTTAAACTGGACTGATGTTTAATATTGTGGATCTGTGAAAGATAAACCAGTTCTGTTTCAAATCCCGTGTCTCAGGTACTGACTGTCTCTGCCAGACTCAGAATGTACACTAGAGAGGCCCATGTTTCTGTTCCATATCAGTATTTAGAAATATATCCCTGCCACTCCCCATTCAATCTCCCTGTGATTACCGGTTGCAGCTAGTCGCCACTCTAGGAGATTTCCCTTGAATTTCATAAAATCATAGAAATCTACAGCACATTACAGACGCTTTGGCCCACAATGTTGTGCCGACCATGTAACTTACTCTAACTCTGTTATGGACGGAAAGTTATCCGACCAAGCAGGACCGTGGTATCAGAGAAAATGTATCCGCGACAAGAATGAGACTGTACACCAGATCACAGTATTACACTTATTTATTAGTAAAATATTAGCATAAATGACACTTCATTGCGGAAAGCGGCTTAACTTAACTACCCACGCTGTGCAACTGCCCTTCTCCCGATACAGGCAATACTTATCAACGCGTACGCTGTGCAACTGCCCTTTTCCCGATATAAGCAATACTTATCAACGTGTGGTTAATCCCACTCCCACACGACTCATACGGGGCCAGGAACAGGTGTGATGAAGCACCCACGCCAGCGAACGCGGTCTTCACCTGGGATGTTTCGTCCCCACCTGGGGTTCCTTCTGGTCTTGCTAGTTGTTGTCCTTCTCCACGGACTGCATGTCGTCCTCTCTCTGTCTACCTGCTTGTCTTCTCTCTGCACCTCACAGCCCCTGGCCCCTTTCTATATCCCCTTAGAACAATGAGAGCAATAAATATCTCCTTAAAACAATGACATCCTGTACAGTGCCCCTACATGCCTACACGGTACAGTTACCACAGGACAATTTAGGACGCGTTACGGTTGACGAGCTGGGACCGATTGCATTGTCCCATTTCCTGGCCCGACGCCATCCGTTCTGCTACATTAACAACCCACTACCCCACCAAATACCACACGGTCAGTGGAAACTTACAACAACCCATTAACCTCTCAAGTCCCACATTATTTTCCTTACAATACACTCCACCCCCTCGGTACCAACTCGTCCACAGCGGCGAGGGGTTACACAGCGTTGAATAACCTGCTTAATCACAAAAACACATAAAGCCACAAAAATTATGAACAGAATAACAAACACAAACCATTGTACAATAGTATGTCCCCAATCACCAAATAAATCTGCAAACCAAGAGAAAGGCCCACCCTCGTGCGGTTGCTTATCCCGCTCAATATCCGCGCTTACTTTATGCAGATTGGCCACAGCCTCGCGTACATGATGTATTAAGTTAGTGACATTTTCCGTGACGTCCGGTATGTAGGTGCAGCACTCGGCGCCGACCACAGCGCAGGTACCGCCCTCCTTAGCTAACAGAAAATCTAAAGCTATCCTGTTTTGCAAGGCTACTGTTCTGATGGCAACCACCTCGGACGTCAGGGCATCAACCGCACCAGTTGTTTCCACCAATCCCTTGGCCGTTTCATTAGCAATAGACTCTACTAAATCATATAATTTGTCTACTTCTCGCGAAACTTTAACTACCCCATACCCGGGAATAATAGCCCCGAAAAATAGCTCAGCAGCACTCAGCCCCCTACGGACCCGGGCAGACTGATGATCTCGCAGTCTGGTCACATGGTGTAAGTAGGGGACTGCGTAAGCCAAATAGCAGCAACCGTTCCACAGATAGGGTAACCAGGGGTAGGCCGTATCACCACAGATCCAATACGTACCATTCAAAGCCCCTTTTCCCCCACGTACCCTACCTGTGGTATGGGTCGTGGTTCCGTTACAGTAACTGTTACCAACCCTAATCCCCCTACGCGTACGCCTGCACACACAGTCCCGGCCTATTATCCCGGTCGCGACCGGGAAGGTCGGCGGGGCACTCCCTTTATCATAAGCGGGAATGTACCACCCCGTAAACAGGTGCTGGTACATCGGTAAGTTGGTAACATTATCTGAGGGCGGATCTACTTCCCCCGTGTTGTTATTAAACCGTACCCACGCCCAATATTCCTCCCTACGAAAAGGGAGTTGTATCATAGGTACCCCCGCATCGCTATCCAGGGGGCCCGTGCTGCATACCCAACACTTAGTTAGGTTCAATCGACGGGCGTATTCATGACTCATTCGCAAAAACATATTATTTCGGAAGACGGAGGGAAGAAGGGGAGGGGAATCTCGCCGTCGACGGGACAGATAGATTCCCATCCGCTTACCATATAACGGGGCACACCCGCCCGCCAGCTTACAGACGGCGGACTGGTTCCGGCCATGGGGACATGATAGGGCAAATCCAGGAACACCGTCTGGGATATGGTGATTAATTACTTCCCCACCGTCTTTAACAATAACTCGATACCAATTACAAGTTAACCGGTCAACCCTCCATCCACTCGCATGACACATGCAGCTGTCACCGACGGGTAAGTGTAGCTGGTCGGTGCCATCGTCACAAAACCAGATACGAGAACTGGTACTGGATCCGAGAAGAAGGAGGGTCAGTAGGCCGTACAAGAGCATCATCAAAATCCTGAAACAGACAATCATTCGCGTTTAGTCAGGCGTTCTGTATTTAGACATTCCACCCGATCATGCCCTTCCACAGCCACCCAACGGGTGTTCCCCTGGGCCACAGCAATTATCTCCCCCGGGAGGCGTTCACCTGTAGGATAACGGACCCATACCTGTTGTCCTACAACAGACACCATTTTTTTCTTCCTCGTCTTCCTCAATGTCAATACCGGCCTGGTTACCATCAGGGGGAAACAGGCGCTCCAACGGGGTGCCCCCCTTCCCCACCCGCTGGTTTAACCGGTCTACTGCTTGTTGCAGCACAATACACCAGCCTTTAAGTGTATGGCTGGGAGTCAACAACCGGATCTGCTCCTTTAGCAGTCCGTTCATCCTCTCCACTAGTCCTGAGGCTTGCGGATAATAAGGTATGTGAAACACCCAGTATACCCCATGGGCTACTGCCCAGTCGGCTACTTGTCCTCCGGTGAAATGGGACCCATTATCTGATTGTATTTCTTCCGGGATACCGTAGTGGGATATCAAGTAGTCAAGTCCCGCCACGGTGGAGTCTTGATCCGCTCTGGCACTGGGGCGGGCCAACACCACCCCTGAATATGTGTCTACCATGACCAAACAATACTTCTTCCCCCGACATTCAGGCATGGGGCCAATATAGTCCACTTGCCATACCCGGGTGGGGGCTTTTCCACGTTTTATTGCAGCAGGAGGGCCTTGCATCACCCGACGGGGTTTTACCTCCTGGCAGGTAGGACAAGTATGCACCAACTCCTTTACCGTGTCACCTGTTAGAGCAATCCCATGCCGCTGAGCCCACTCCCGAGTACCCTTTTCTCCCCTATGTCCACTCTGTTCATGGGCCCAGCGACCCAGAGCCAGCACGTCCATCTTTCGGATCGCGGCTAACAGGTCTACATGCTCATTATGAGCTGCCGTTTCAGTGGGCCGCTTATCATGGGCATCCACATGCCATACTGTTATGGTCCGTGTCAGCGCAGCTGCCCACAACTTCTTCCATAACTCCTGTCCCCATATGGGCTTACCGTGCACTGTCCAGCCGTTCCGTTCCCAATCAGGCACCCACACGGTCAGTCCATTTGCTACGGCCCACGAATCTGTATATAAATACACAGCAGTGTCCACAGCACTAGGACCCATAGCATCAGATTCTACATTACTGTGATCCAGGGGCAAAGTGACTGCCACCAACTCAGCGAGCTGACTGGAGCCGGCCGTACCCTCTTCGATGAGCTCGGTTCCGGAACTAGGATGATAAGCGGCAGCCCGCCACCGCGGCACGCCGGACACCCATTTACTTGATCCGTCGGTGAACCAAGCATGTTTCTTTTCTTCGTCGGTTAGCTCTTCAAAGGGCCGCCCCCACTTCACGGGTGAGGTAGGTAATACATCGATCTTCTCAGCAGCTGGTTTCGGTTCCAACGGCTGCTCGGCTACCAGCTCGTGTATGCGACTCACTCCGTCAGGTCCCTTGGTAGCTCGATCTTGAATGTACCACTTCCACTTAACGATGGAGGACTGTTGGGCTCGCCCTTGCTTTAAGCTAGCGGAGTCCGATAGGATCCAGTTCATAATGGGGAGGCTAGGTCGAAGAACAATAGGTGCGTCTCCAGTCATCCGCTCCGTTTCAATCAGCGCCCAGTAACAGGCCAGAAGTTGTCGCTCAAAAGCGGTGTACCGTGTTGCAGCATCTGACATCTTCCTCGACCAAAAGCCCAGAGGAACTCGCCGTCCTGCTTGTTTTTGCCACATGCTCCAGTGCGCCGCATCCACATCGGCGGTCACCTGCAGTTCAAACGGTACACCAGGTACCCTTGGAGACAAAGGCAGCGCTTGTTGTACAGCTAGCTTAGCATCTTCAAACGACTTCTGTTGTTCTTCGCCCCACTCAAAGGGGGCCTTTTTCCGGGTGACCACATAGAGAGGGCGCAGGAGGCCGGACAGGTGCGGAATATGCCTCCGCCAGTAACCTAGCAACCCGAGGAATCGTTGCGTGTCTGTCTTGTTAGAGGGGGTGGCAATATTAATTATTTTCTGCCGCACCTTTTCCGGAATGACTTGCTCTCCCGCATGCCACTGAATGCCCAGGAACACGACTGACTGACTTGGTCCCTGGACTTTAGCGGGGTTAACCGCCCAGCCCCGTTGTGTGAGGTATGCGGTTAGGGATTCCAGGGCCTCTTGTACTGTGTCCATATCACAGCCCTGAACCATAATATCATCAATATAATGGTGTATAATAATACTAGGTATGGTGGTGAATTCTGCCAGGTCTCGGGCTATCAATCCATGGCATACGGTGGGAGAGTGGAGATAACCCTGAGGTAGTCGGGTAAATGTATACTGTCGCCCCTTCCAAGTGAAGGCAAATTGATCCTGCGATTCGGGGCTAATAGGAATACTAAAGAAGGCATTGGCCAGGTCAATCACAGCATACCAACTCCCGTTCTCCTGTGCGGCGATATTTTCAATAATAGTTACTATGTCCGGAACGGCCGCCGCCAATGGGGGAGCCGCTCTATTCAGCCGGCGGTAGTCGACCGTCATTCGCCACGAGCCGTCTGGCTTCTGTACTGGCCATATTGGGCTGTTAAACGGGGAAGTGGCTGGTCGCACGATGCCTTCCTGGACCAAAGCCTGTACCGTCTCGGTTATGGCATCATGCCCCCCAGGAATACGGTATTGGGGAACACTGACCGGAGAGAGAGGAGCAGGGATGTGGACCGGTTCCCACCTTGCCTTTCCCACAATTACTCTAGTAGCCCTTATCCCAAAAGTGAACGCACCCCTTGTGGTTTGTAACTGTAACCCTCTTAAGATGTTCATACCCAGTATACATTCTTCCGTGGGAGCCACCAGTACCCGCCGCACCACCGGGGTATGATTGCCAATAGTGAGGCGGACCGAAATCTCTCGGGCCCGCGTCAGAGCTCCTCCCATACCCTCAATGTGGTACGGTGGTCCTTTCCACTTATCTGGATTGCCCGGTATTACCGTATGTTCAGCCCCAGTATCAACCAAGGCTAGATGGCGCTGGTCATTCCCCTTTCCCCAGTGGACTATTACAGGTATATAAGGCCGGGGGTCACCCTTTGTCCACTCTGTGGTGATGCGATACACCAGGGCGACCCCGCCAACCTCCTATTCTTTACATGGCACTGGTGCCTTCCATTTAGCCGCCTCCTCCTGCAACGTTTTACGCACCAGCTGTTGCACATCGTCCAAGCTGGGATAAAGGGAAGGGGACAACTTGCTCACATCATTACTCTTCAGACCCTGTCCTTCCTCCACCTTTCCCTTCACTTTGGTCTTATACAACGCATGCAGGACAGAGGTGGGCTTACCATCTATTTCTTCCTTACGGACACCTGCCTGCAACAGTGAGAGGAACAGTTCTCGCCTACTCGGTCCTGGCGGTCCCTCTTTCTTCTGCCGATCCGTAGACACGGGCCGAGCCCGGCTACGGGGGGTGGCTATTTCAGACAAGGTCTGCAGGGCCCCTATAACACGGGCGATAGGGCTCCCGATCAAGGGTCCCGTTATTGATAATACAACTCCCCGTAATGCGGGAGCCGCTGAGCGGACCAGGCGGGTCTGCATACCGGCGGTGAAGAGTTCATCCTCTGGCCCTCCCCCATGGGCCCACTGGCCCAGCCGATGGGCATATAGGGCAGCCGCCAGGGTTTGCTGCCGCAGCACCTGTGCTCCTTCCTCCCCCGTCTCCCAATCCGCAACTTTATGGTCCCAATCCATAGCGGAAGGGAAGACTCTACGGGCGGCAGCAGTAACAGTATAGAACAAATAATCAGTGTCGACGCTCCGACCCCGCAACTCTTGATTAAGGCGAGGGTCTGTAGCTAACGTCCCCATACCTACCAACTCCTCCGGAGTTAGATAGATATGCCCCCCTCCTTCTTCCCATATCCGTAATAACCAAGCCGCCAAAGGTTCCGATGGTTTCTGCCGGAACCTCTGGCCCATCCCGGACAATTCCTTCATGGTGTAATCCTTATATTGTACCTGCCTTCGACCCGCATTTAGGGCCTCTCCCGGTCTTACCCGCGCATCGCCCTCGGCCTGAGCATAGTCAGATTCAAAATCGTTTCCCTCCGCCTCATCCTGGGGGGTAGGATAAGTATACGTGGTGACCATTGCCGGCCGGGCTTGGGCTTGGGCGGTATCCTCCCCCGAGCCAGGGCCCGGGAACGGTGGGTAAGATGGTTGGTCCGGATATCGGTTGTCATCATCATACCAGATATCACCATCCCAGGTATCAATGTCATCCCCTTTTGCTAACATTGCCCTTACTCGGGCGGGATCCGGGGACATAGATCCCTTTTGCTTATACAACTGGTGTTTCAATTGGAGGGCCCTACATGCCAATTTGATCCCCGTTTCTTCCAGCTCAGAAGCCCGATTTTGACTGGTGCGCACTACTTCGCCCATCATAGCACACCTCTGTTGCAATGCTTCAACTTCCTCCCTTAATTCACCCAATTCCTTCTTCTTAGCAGATAATACTCCTGATTGATGCCTCAGGGCTGTGGCCAGCAGCCAAAAAGCATCCGTCAGGGACCCCTTTTGTTTCGGAAAATTCAGCTCTCGCAATAACCGTGCCACACTTTCCCCGATAGGGGTTTCCCGTGGTAGCAGGCGATCCTCCCAGCTGAGAGGAGAACCCAGCTGAGACAATGTATTTGCCAACATCCCGAACCCGGCCGAATTATCCGTCCAGCCGGGGATAAGGAACTGTTCGGGAGTGGCCTCCTTCTTGCGGCGGAACAAATTCATCCTGATACCCTGCTCGCAGCGCCAATTGTTATGGACGGAAAATCATCCGACCAAGCAGGACCGTGGTATCAGAGAAAATGTACCCGCGACAAGAATGAGACTAGACCACGGATCACAGTATTTCACTTATTTATTGGTAAGGTAAAATATTAGCATAAATGACACTTCATTGCGAAAAGCGGCTTAACTTAACTACCCACGCTGTGCAACTGCCCTTTTCCCGATACAGGCAACACTTATCAATGCGTACGCTGTGCAACTGCCCTTTTCCCGATACAGGCAACACTTATCAACGTGTGGTTAATCCCACTCCCACACGACTCATACGGGGCCAGGAACAGGTGTGATGAAGCACCCACGCCAGCGAACGCGGTCTTCACCTGGGATGTTTCGTCCCCACCTGGGGTTCCTTCTGGTCTTGCTAGTTGTTGTCCTTCTCCACGGACTGCATGTCGTCCTCTCTCTGTCTACCTGCTTGTCTTCTCTCTCTCTCGTGCTTCTCCCCTCACAGCCCCTGGCCCCTTTCTATATCCCCTTGGAACAATGAGAGCAATAAATATCTTAACATACTGACGTCCTGTACAGTGCCCCTACATGCCTACACGGTACAGTTACCACAGGACAATTTAGGACGCTTTACGGTTGACGAGCTGGGACCGATTGCATTGTTACATTTCCTGTCCCGACGCCATCCATTCTACTACATTAATAACCCACTACCCCACCAAACACCACCTGCTGAGTGGAAACTTATAGCAACCCATTAACCTCTCAAGTCCCACAGTCTTTTTCCTACAATACAAAGGGCTAAGAGTGTTGTAAAACCAAGTCTAAAGGCTTCGTGCGTCAATGCGAGGAGCATTCGAAATAAGGTAGATGAATTGAACGTGCAGATAGTTATTAACGAATATAATATAATTGGGATCAGAGAGACATGGCTCCAGGGTGACCAAGGATGGGAGCTCAACATTCAGGGATATACAATATTCAGGATGGATAGACAGGAAAGAAAAGGAGGTTCGGTAGCATTGCTGGTTAGAGAGGAGTTTAACGCAATAGAAAGGAAGAACATTAGCCTGGAGGATGTGGAATCGATATGAAGAACTGCATAACACTAAGGGGCAGAAAACGCTGGTGGGCTTTGTGCACAGGCCAACTAACAGTAGTAGCGAGGTTGGGGATGGCATTAAACAGGAAATTAGAAATGCGTGCGATAAAGGAACAGTAGTTATAATGGGTGACTTCAATCTACATATAGATTGGGGAACCAAATTGGTAAGGGTGCTGAGGAAGAGGATTTCTTAGAATGTATGCGGGATGGTTTTCTGAACCAACATGTTGAGGAACCAACTGGAGAGCAGGCCATTCTAGTTTAACATTGAGCAATGAGGAAGGGTTAGTTAGCAAACTTGTCGTGCGAGGCCCCTTGGGTAAGAGTGACCATAATATGGTGGAATTCTTCATTAAGATGGACAGTGACATAGTTAATTCAGAAACAAAGGTTCTGAACTTAAAGAAAGGTAACTTTGAATGTATGAAACGTGAATTCACTAATATAGACTAGCAAATGATTCTTGCTAAGGGTTGACGGTGGATATGCAATGACAAGCATCTAGACATCGCATGGATGAACTACAACAACAAGAATGAATTGGGTGAAATTGTTATGGGAAACAGAGAAATGGCAGAAGAATTTAATGATTTAATGAGTACTTAGATCTGTTTTCACTAAGGAAGATATAAGCAATCTCCCAGATGTATAGATGGGCCAAGGACATAGGGTAACAGAGGAAATGAAACAGATTGACATTCGGAAGGAAATGGTGATGAGAAGACTGATGGGACTGAAGGCTGACAAATCCTCAGGTCCGGATGGTCTGCATCCTCGGGTACTAAAGGAGGTGGCCCTGGAAATTGCGGATGCATTGGTAATCATTTTCCAAAGTTCCTTAGATTCAGGATCAGTTCCTGAGGATTGGAGAATGGCTAATGTTATCCCACTTTTTAAGAAAGGAGGGAGGGAGAAAACAGAGAACTATCGACCTGTCTGCCTGACATCGGTGGTGGGAGAGGTGCTGGAGTCCATTATTAAGGATGAAATAGTGGCATATCTAGATAGCAGTGATAGGATTGCGTCGAGCCAGCACGGATTTATCAAGGGTAAATCATGCTTGACTAATCTGTTGGAGTTTTTCGAGGATGTAACCAGGAAGTTAGACGGGGGAGATCCAGTGGATGTAGTGTACCTCGATTTTCAGAAGGCATTTGATAAGGTCCCACTTAGGAGATTGGTGGTTAAAATCAAAACTCAGGGCATCGGGGGGGGGGGGGGGGGGGGAAGACATTGACATGGATAGAAAACTGGTTGGCAGATAGAAAGCAAAGGGTAGCGGTGAATGGGTGTTTCGCGGAATGACAGGTGGTGACTAGTGGGGTGCCACAGGGCTCGATTTTGGGACCACAGCTGTTTACCATTTACGTTAACGATTTGGATGAAGGCATTGAAAATAGCATCAGCAAATTTGCTGATGATACTAAGCTGGGTGGCAGGATGACATGTGATGAGGATGTTAGGAGAATTCAGGGTGACTTGGCTAGGCTGGGTGAGTGGGCAGATACTTGGCAGATGGCGTTTAATGTGAATAAGTGTGAGGTTATCCACTTTGGGAGTAAGAACAGGAAGGTAGATTATTATCTGAACGGTGTAGAGTTAGGTAAGGGAGAAATACAAAGAGATCTAGGAGTCCTTGTTCATCAGTCACTGAAGGTGAATGAGTAAGTGCAGCAGGCAGTGAAGAAGGTTAATGGAATGTTGGCCTTTATTACAAATGGAATTGAGTACAAGAGCAAGGAAAACCTCTTCCATTTGTACAGAGCCCTGGTGAGACCGCACCTGGAGTATTGTGTATAGTTTTGGTCTCCAGGGTTAAGGAAGGACATTCTGGCTGTAGAGGAAGTGCAACGTAGATTCACGAGGTTAATTCCTGCGATGTCTGGACTGTCTTACGGAGAGAGGTTAGAGAGACTGGGCTTGTACACGCTGGAATTAAGGAGATTGAGAGGAGTTCTGATTGAAACATATAAGATTATTAAGGGATTGGACAAGATAGAGGCAGGAAATATGTTCCAGATGCTGGGAGAGTTCAGTACCAGAGGGCATGGTTTGAGAATAAGGGGTAGGTCATTTAGGACTGATTTAAGGAAAAACCTCTTCTCCCAGACAGTTGTGGGGGTCTGGAATGCACTACCTCGGATGGTAGTGGAGGCCAATTCAATGGATGCTTTCAAGAAGGAGCTGGATAGCTATCTTATAAATAGGGGAATCAAGGGATATGGGGACAAGACAGGAACCGGGTATTGATAGTAGTTGATCAGCCATGATCTCAAAATGGTGGTGCCGGTTCGAAGGGCCGAATGGACTACTTCTGCACCTATTGTCTATTGTCTATTTTCTAAATGATGTGCGTGAGCAGCTGTCTGATATGTTCAATGATATCTGCAGGGGAATATGGTCGGGATCTGAATAGTTGGCGAAAGAAAGGATAACATGATTCCCGGATGCTGTCAGACTGAGTTGCATGACGGTGCCTGATATAGTGAAGAGTAATATTATGGATTGTTTTCTCCTCACAATGTTCAGGTCATGAGAATTCACATTCCGGTAATTCCGGAATCCTTTTTTTTGTGATGTTCTGGCCTGAACTTCATCCTATATACGGACATATTATAAACAAATGCACAATGTGAGCAAAGATAACTTTTAGTCGTGTGTAATCGGCAAATGCTGTTAAACACGTGGCGTCCAGATTAAATTCAAAATCGCATGAAATATTCCAAATTATTGGCAGAGGCTGAATTACAAAGAGAGCGGGAATGCTCTCCATGGAAATCACGGTTTGAATTTCTGCTGCAATTACGTGACAGTTCTTGCTGTTGTTAAGTAAATGATTAATGAGCTTTTAGTAATCAATGTCTTCCTTCGTAACAGCATCTTGGATTAATTGTTCATTAATAAGTTCTACCGGACCCATCCAGTTCAGCTAAGGCGGTCGGGGAAGGGCCATGGAGGGTGACGTGCTCTCGCTGACATATCCTTGTCTCCACCCAGCCGATAGGCTTCACCTGCCACTCGCTCCATAGACGTGGTCTGCAGCCTACTTAACCGCAGTTCTCAAACACCATCCTTGCTCACTCATCAAACTAATCAGCCTCAACTAGTATGTTATGGCTTTCACTCGGCCTGCATCACGTTTACCTTGTCGCAAAAGGCGTTTATTTTCCCTTGTCCGTTTTACTGTGGCTTCTGTTGTTATTCTGCTTTATTATTGTGCGATTCTGTCATGGAAGTTATCGTTCTCCGCTTAATCCGATCCACTGTTCTGATTTTGGCTCAAGCCTCCTCTGCATTTCCTGACCGATTAAACGGCAAGCGTTTTAAATGGAGAAAACATATTTCCGGTCATATTACAGCCACTCTTGAAATGACGTTAATTATCTTCCAGGAAATATTAGCTCTTGTCTTGGACAGTAGTGGTCCTAAATCTGTGAGGATAAATGCTCCTGTTATTACCTATTTTTGAACTACAAACAGAAAGTCTCAGAGTATGTATGAAAGCGTAACATGGCCAATATGATCATATTTAACGTAAAATAAATTTGTAATTAAAGATAGAACGCGATATTTCGTTTTTTTTCCTATTACGAACTTTAAAGGGAATAGGAAAGTTGTCAATAATCACATTTGTGTTTACTTGTTATGTCTGAGAATCGGGAACGAAAACTGATAGCAGGAAGACACAGTGGTGTTAGCATAAATGTGCTTTGGCGGGTTCAGCTGTCGGCAAGTGGTTCCCCTCCAGTATTCAATGGGTCAGATCACTGAATGCCCGATAGGTATTCTTTACCACATATCTTTCTCTGGTTTACTTTCATTTTTCATCTGGCTGATGAGTAGATTGCATGTTATCCTGATAAATTCGTGCTTTTACGGACTTCAATACTTCCGCGGTGCGTTATTTCATTGTAAGTACATGCGGCTGTTTAATCATAAAGAAAAAACAAATTGAATTAAAATATTCCCTTTACAGCAGAACCCGTACATGATCCCACACCAGAGCTGTACAAAATGCTCCGGAGTATGGCACCTGATGCTGCTCTCTTGGATGCAACGAAGTAGGATGAGAGGACAGGTTTTATGCAGAAGCATCAGTCCTGTGCTTCGAACTGACCTTGTATATATTGACCGTCAAAATAACCTCATGCAAACTCTGTGTTTTTTCATATTTTACCCTCCATGAAAAATCACAGAAATCCAACTGCCGCACGTGTCCGAAATCGGAAGTGAAGTACAAGTGAGGTATAGAATCGCAGAAGCTATTAATGTTCCAGTTCATAAAGTAAACAGTCTTAGTGACCGGATGTGGAAACGGCGGCCCAAGCGGTTCATACCATCGAAGCTATCCTCATTTGCCCCCCTTTGGACCTTACCCCATTAAAGCCTTCCTATCCATGGACTGTCCAATTACATTCTGAATGTTGTGGAAGAGTATACCTCAAACAGGTTCTTGGTTACATCTTTACATATACTTACACTGAGTTGGTCAAAGTGGTCCCTCCACTTCCCATTCATTCTCTCTCGTCACTTTAAGTCAAAGTCCATTAGTAGATGATTCTGTAAACTGTTTTCACTGGTAAGTCTGCTGAGACGCCAGTATTGTTAACTGGTCAGTGATGGGCCTGGATTACCATTGTTGTCATCATCATATTCAGCAAAGGCATTGGCAGTGTGTGTGCAGTAATGGTTCTGGAAAAGCGGCAATTAAAATATTCTTCAGGACAGGAAAGCGCAGTGAAGTTCGGTTGTACAATATAAATCTCTACCCATCATTGCACAGAAAATGATTTAATGAAGATACTTTTCGATTCCCAGACCATTAATTCCAGCCACTGAAGACAAGCGGCATATGTTTATGCAACCACCGATTCTGTTTTCACGGATCCGCAATTGAGTCCAGATTTAAATTTGAACGGATAGGTCAATATAATGTTTGTGAGAAGACTTCATTGTAAATGTACCAAATTCCGTTGAGTCTTCCACATGAAGAATTGTGAACGAAGCTGGGGAATGACAGGAGGAACGGACAAAGAGCTGACCAAGAAGGGAATCTGCTCCACCTGTTTTCATCTCTCACCATCTAGAGCTTGTGCAGATTCAACCGGTTGTGTTTCACGTTATTGTTCATCCTGCAAAGACCACCTTATTCTGTTCCTTGCAATGTTTTATCTCATTCGAGCAATATTTCTAATTTTTTTCAAAATCTTTAAAAGCTGTCTCAATTTTATTGTAAGAAACATATAACTGAGCGTATCTTGTAATTCTGCAAGTGCCGAACTATAACGGGTTAACGACATCTCACCTTGACTGTTATTAATCTGTTTAGTGGTGTACAATAATTCTCTCTTGTTGTTCTACACCATCTGCTTGAAACAACAGAATGCTTACACATTTGTTCGCAGCATACAGCACATTTTTTTTCAAAGTTATGGATACCTAACGTATGTTTACACGTATACAGGGTATTTTAACAATTATATAAACAATTATATATCTGATGTATGAGACATCAGAGGAAATCATATCGGTTGTGTAATGGTGATGAAAGCTCGGCATTCTCTTGTTCCCCGGTGGTTTCCATTATCTGAAGCATCTAAACACAAGCTGCATCTATTTTCATCATTGCATGGCTTTATCCGTGAACCCACTATATATAAGCGTGTAACAGGACTTGCAAATAAACAACACTGAATTATTTTAGATATATGGAAATAAAAAAATATGCGGGTGACCGGAAATATAAACATGGCCCAATGTGATGATAGAAAAACAGAGTTAGTATTTCTCCTTATCTCCTGGGTCATAGCTGATATGAGTACGGAAATAGCAACAAAAGCCGAAGTTAAATGTCTTTATGTCTACTGATGCTTCGGTCACTAGTTGGCAAATTGACCATACAACTCTCCCCTTTGAACGATAAGTTGCACGAAGATTCTGTTTACTTTACATAGGCATCTCATGACGTGCACAGTACTATAAATGTCATTCATGATTACACATTAATAATTCTGTCCACTTCACAAAGCCATCTCCTGCTGTGCATGCACCGTAAATGTCATCAGTGATTACACATGTGACGTATTGATTCTGTTCACATCACATAGCCATCTCCTGCTATGCAGGTACTATAAATGCCGTTAATGATTACACATTTGAGGTGTTGATTATGCAGTTCGTAATTTGTGCGTTATCAATATTTTATTTGCTACAAGGGAGCGGTCATTGACACATAAAAGTTTAACCAATATATTCTGATATGCAGCGACAGTGTGAATATTGATTGCAGGGCATCGTCATTTTTATAACTTGAACAGTTAGCTCTATGAAAGTGCCAGTTCTTACTCTAAAATCGGCAGAGCACAATAGTTCACTTATAAAGAATGTTTTTTTTTGTGGCAGGTAAAAACAATTATATCTATTGCTGAAGATGGAAATCGTTTCCTGAAAGGAGAAATGCTGCTTGATAAACCTACTGCAATTCTTTGAGAAATTTACAAGCAGGGTAGACAAAGCAGATGCAGTAGACGTAGTGTACTTGGATTCTCAGAAGGCCTTTGACAAGGTGCTGCACATGAGGCTGCTTAGTAATGTAAGAGCCCATGGAATTATAGGGCAGTTATTCGAGTGTGTGGAGCATTGACTGATTAACAGAAAACAGAGAGTTTCAATAAGGGATCCTATTCTGGCTTACTGCCAGTTACCTGTGGAGTTCCACAGGGGTCAGTGTTGGGACCGTTACATTTTACGATGTATGTCAATGATTTGGACTATGGTGTTAATGGATTTGTTGCTAAATTTGCCGATGATACAAAGATAGCTGGAGGGGATGGTCGTGCTGAGGAAGCACAGACCCCGTAGAGAGACATAGATAGTTTAGGGAAGTGGGCAAAGAAGTGGCAAATGAAATACAATGTTGGAAAGTAAAGTTGGAATAGTCATGCACTATGGTGGAAGAAATAAACCAGCACACTATTATTTAGATCAGGATATAATTCAAAATGCGGGAATGCAAAGACACTTGGGAGTCCTTGGGGAAGGTACAATAAAGGTTAACCTCCAGGTTGAGTCAGTTGTGAAGAGGGCAAATGCCATGTTGGTATTCATTACCGGAGATATAGAATAGAAGAGCAGGGATGTGATGCTGAGGCTCTATAAGGCGCTCTTGAGACCACACTTGGAGTATTGTGTTCAATTTTGGGCACCTCATTTTAGAAAAAAATCACTGACATAGGAAAGGGTTCAGAGAAGATTCACGAGAATGATTCCACGAATGAAAGAGCTAAAGTATGTCGAACGTCTGACAGCTCTTGGGCTGTACTCCCTGGAGTTCCGGAGAATGAGGGGAGAATCTCATAGAAACATTCCGAGTGTTAAATCACCTGAACAGATTAGTTATAGCAAAGTTAATTCCCATTGCAGGGGATTCTAGGACAAGAGCGCACGAATTCAGGAGAGAAGGACGTCATTTTAGAACTGACGTGTGGAGGAATTTATTTAGTGAGAGGGTAGTAAATATGTGGAATTATTTGGAGGCCAAGCCATCGGGTGTATTTAATGCAGAGATAGATAGGTTCTTGATTAGCCAGGGCATCAAAGGGTATGCGGTGGAAGCAGAGGAGTGGGGTTGACTGGATGAAGTGGACCAGCCCATGACTGAATGGTGGAGCAGACTCAATGGGGCGAATGGCCTGCTGCTGTCCCTGTACCTTGTGGTCTTATGGTTTAATGGGAATCAATCCACAGAAAAACATCGAGCCCAATCCCGTATCCCGTCCAAAAAAAGAGCACCCCGATCATCAAACCACCTCGCCCACCTCAGGAAACGGAACAGGAACATTTGCCTCGAGTTCCGAAAGAAACAAAATCTCTCCGCACGAATACGAAAGGAACATAATATCCCACAACTTATTCGTGTGTGTGTGTGTGTGTGTGTGTGTGTGTGTGTGTGTGTGTGTGTGTGTGTGTGTGTGTGTGTGTGTGTGTGTGTGTGTGTGTGTGTGTGTGTGTGTGTGTGTGTGTGTGTGTGTGTGTGAACTCTGTAAGTGTCATTGCTCTGTAACAAAGCTCTCTCCTTGTAAGTAAACTCACAGTTCTTATTGCTGACCGGTACTCTACTGAGGTAATCTCCACGAATTATGATGTAATTATATGCAATCGATCCAATATACAACAGACACAATGATGTTGAATTAAGTTGTTTGTTCAAGTAGCTGTAACTAAGAAACTATCTCCAGAGACCGATCCTCCGTATAAATCATGGACTTTTCGAATGTATCAGCTCAGAGTGTCTGCGGAGCTGTGAATCCAGGAGCAACAGAAGTCACAGATTCTCCCTGAAATGGTGTATCCAGACTTCACGCGGATAGAGGAAGTTTACTATCCTTTTATTTCGGCATTTGGAATTCCAGGTAAGCAGAACTGTCAGTTGTCGTTGTTGGAGAATAAAGTTTAATTCCAATGCTGGGATTGTTTCTGTCGCTTATTGCCGCTAGCGCCTGTCAGTCCCACTGTTCCCCATTTCAGGCGTGGAATGGAAACACCGATATGTGGATTCTGGCATCTGGATCGAAAAACAAACCGCCTCAGAAATACAACGAGTCGACCAGCATTCTGGAAGACAGCGTTCTTTCAGAGGTTTCTGTTCAGTAATGGGGTGTTCATGTTTCTATGCTTTGGGTCTTGAAGCAGCTGCACTGTAGTTGTAAATATTGTGTTTATACAGACTGCGGAGATTATACCAATTGATTGTCTGCACTTGTATATGAGCAGTTGTCAGAGTTAGGCGTAACAATCAAACACTTAATAACACGTTACCAGGTGTAAGGAGTTCCATGTTGTAGCATGATACCTGAGGATGTTTGATAAACGTGTGCTGTATGACTGAGTGTGAAGCCGTTCATGGACAACACAATGTACAGCTTGCTGAAACAATCACTACGACCGACTTGTTACTTCCTAGTTACCAACACTGGGAAATTTATTCTTTTATACTGGTCGTTGAATTCTTCTGGCCCGCCTTCGTGTGATGGATTCAACGGGAGGCGTCATGTTTCTCTGTGAGGTTGTGACAGAGAGCGCTGTATCTATTGGAATCAGTCAATGTTCTGTTGTAAAGTCAGTGAGGTGCCAAATGGTGGAACAGGAAACAAACTCATGGAGGCTGAAAACACTAATCCCCAGGCAGCTTGTGTGGAAAGAGGGCTGTCTGAGAGCAGTTCTGGGGAGAAATACTTTAACTGTTTTTCCACATAATCTGGTTTTTCTGGCTGATTGCTTCCAGCATTTCATATTTCCCATCCATCCACCGGTGTTATGACAGGAAGTGCCCTGGAAGCTGATGTTTCAGTAATGTAGATCTGTCCTAGATGTATTCCATACATATGAGACGCGGGAGGAACCGGGAGAAAATGTTCCAAACTCTATTGACACTGAGGAGATAGCAATCCTATTTTAACTTTCAGCTGCTACTTCACATTCCGGAAATCAGTAAGGAATCCATATTCAGATCTTATTGAACTTGTTTTACTCTTTAAACTCCTTGTTTGCCTCGCCAGCTCTGTGCACTCTCTCGGCCGCTAACTGCAACAATGATGTTGAAATATTACTGGATCCCCTCACACTGCTGCATTGGCTTCTGCTCAGTATTTTCTCACCTTGCTGTTATCTCTCTCTCTTCCAGCGAACTTGGTGGCGATTGTGATCCTGACCCGCGGAAAGTGCGGTCTCTCCAAATGCGTCACTCGCTACCTGATTGGAATGGCCGCGGCCGATCTCCTGGTCGTTATCTCGGATCCCCTGTTGAGGTGGACTGCAGATATTTATTTTCCCGGATCATTCCTGTCCATCACTCCTGTCTGTAGACTCGGCAGATGGCTGATTTTTGCCAGCACTGCGACCTCTGTCTGGCTGACTGTCGCTTTCACCGTAGATCGATTTGCGGCTATTTGCTGTGAGAAGCTGAAAACAAAATATTGCACCGAGAGAACGGCGGCTGTGGTTATCGGGACAGTGAGTGTGCTGGCCTGTTTGGAGTGTGTTCCCTGGAGCTTCATATATGAGCCTTTGGTAATAGTTGATGGTGTTCCCTGGTACTGTGTTCCTACCGCGAGTTACAAAAACTCTCCTTCATGGGCGGCATTTGTGATATTTCACCGCGTTTCAACCCCTTGTATCGCATTTTTTCTCATTTTGCTGCTCAATATTCTGACTGTCAGGCGGATTCTGGCGGCCAGTCGAGCCCGCCTGAGGCTCCGGGGACAAAAGTGTGGAGAGAATAACAAGGATCGAGAGATGGAGAACCGACGCAAATCCATCGTTTTGCTCTTCAGCATAACCGGTAGTTTTATATTGTTGTGGATAACTCAGGTGGTATTTTATATCTATCAACGCATTTCAATGAGTTTTGTTTATTCTGTCACGGATCCCCTTTACATCACAGAATATGCATCGGGAATGTTGCAAGTTCTCAGTTCTTGCACCAACACGTGTATTTACGCCCTGACTCAGAGCAAGTTCCGAGAGGAACTCAAAAACGCAGTGATTTACCCTCTGAATCGAATTTGGAAACCCATGAAACGTGATAAATAATCGTTTTAAAGGATTAAAATTCAGCTTCATCTGTGCTCCCATTCTGTATACCTGCTTGTGGATGAATGTAAACAATGTGATGAACAGAGTTACGAAACAAGCACGAGAAACTCTGCAGAAGTTCGAAATACAAAATAGCAGACACGAATCAGAGTCCTATTGAAGTGCCTCGGCCCGAAACAATTTTCCATGGATGATGCCTGTCCTGCTGCATTTTCCCGCATTTTTTTTTTGTATATTGTTAAAAATTACAACATCGCAGCTTCCAGCTGATCTCGACGGCATGACTGGCTTCATCAGCACAGGGAAATCCCCTTTGCAATTGCATTTTCCCCGCGATTAAATTGAAGGTAGACGTTCAAGTATTAGCCTTGCTTCTCGGTTCTGATAAAACTGCTTGATCTTGAGTATTATTTGGTCTGAATCAGTCACACCTGCTCCTGCATAACCCGTTTTCCCTTTATTTCTCTTTATCTCCTTGTTCTCTATCAGCTGTCTCCTTCTGAACTTGCAATAACAATTTTTCACTGTTTTACAAATAATGACATATAACCATAGAGAGATGGTGGTGGGGAGTGAGTGAGAAAGAAAGAGTGAGGGAGAGAGAGACACACACACAGAGGTGGAGGGAGAGAGAGATGTGATCAAAGCAAAGACAAACCCAAGAACACAAAATGGGAGCATACATGATATAAACCTGGTCCATAGCAAACTGATCAAAGTTATATTCTGCCGTGACAACACAGAGTCGACCCTGGACATGAAAACAGCGAATAATCCATGAAAAGAACAGTGTGAGTTATTGTAAATCAGAAGCTTTGACATGATAATTTATTGAACAATGGCTCAGATAATTTTGAATTTATGCAAGCCGATTGCCGAAGGGTTACTCAAAACCAACATTTACGGACAGATTATTGATTTTATGCGTTGATGTTGACGAGATAAGTAGACAACTGTATTCTAATTTAGAGGGTGGAGCAGAGGACGCTGTTTAAGTGGAATTGAGTCAGGCGTTCGTCCTAAAAAATATGGTCAAGCAGCAAGATAGGAGGCCTGGAATTGATGCAAACTTGGCTTACTGAATTTGGAATTGTCTTGCCCAGAGAATAAGAAACTAACACTAAATGGGGGTTTCCAGGCTGTTCTGTAACCATGCTCTTTCTGATTTTTCTAAACGACTTGAAAGAGGAACTGGATATGTGAAAACTGTACGGAAGGGAATTCTCTCACAGGGAAATTTGCGGGAGTTGCGTTGGGTGAAGCTTAAACTGTGGCATACGGGGGAGGGCGGTGTGCGGGAAACTATTGCTACAATTCAGCAAGTAGCATCGAGCAGAAGGCAGAGACCCGGACCGGGAATGCCAAAATGAAGTCGAAGTGCGTCCGCACGTTAATGAGCACGGTAGTCACGTGGGCCAGAATTGTGTTTATTTCACTGCAGGTTGGATAACAGTTAAGACAGATACCTTTAGAGCCATTACAGATAACCGGTACAAAGAAAGGCTGGACTGGTGGCTAAACATTGCTGGGTTGAAATGATTGAGATGATTCGGACAGTTCACAGTGAGGTATAGCAGTTTGGCCAGCTCCCCTGCTGATCAGGCTATACGACACAGGGGCAAGTTCATCCCATAGGCTCAGCCAGTATGCCTAGGTGGGTAGAGCTTAAAAATAAGACAGATGAAGTCGCTGTTATGGGATTATACTAGTATTCCTCCCATTATCCAGTAAGAGAGAGAAACCGGTATGTCAGAAGTTTATGGGCTGATGTAAGAATAATTTAGTGGGTGAATAATCTGCAGTGAATGACCAGGAATCACCTTCCTCTGAGGCCTGGATGGGGCTTTAATTGTTCGATTTTTCAGGAAGTTTTCCTGAATCAGTATGTAGATGAACCACACGGGAGGGAGAGACACGACCTGGTATTGGGAAAGAAGCTTAGCGACTTGATTTGAGTTTCGTCAGGAATTCTGGAGATTTTCAAACGGTTATTGATAAGGAAAAGACTAGATGTCCAGTCGGATAAATGGAAATTTGGGGAAGAGTAATTACAGCAGAATTGGGTAGGAATCGCAGAGAGTAGTCTGTGTACCGGTGTTATGTCTGACATGTGAGAGTCATTTACCGTCAAGTTGTTCAGACTCCAGGACTTGCCCGTTGCTTTGAAGTAATTAAAGAATAATGGGTTATTCAGGAAATTGGGGTGATATGGTATTTATTTCAACAAGTAAGCCGAGTCATATGTAAGCTTTGCAAGCTGAAAATATATAGGTTTTTGTAGGAGCATATAGGAACCCAGAAACAAGTCACACTGTGAATCAGGAGAGTTAGCAGTCTGCAGGAAATGTCACAGAGAGTGGTGTGTACGTGGAATGCACTGCCGACGGCGGTGGTGGAAGCGGATACAATAGCGCCTTTTAAGAACCGATTCGATAGTACGTCGAGTTTGGGAAAACAGAGGGCCGTACGCTAGGGAAATTCAAGGCAGGCTGTAAATCAAGTTACATGGTTTGTACAACATTGTGGGCCGAAGGGTTCTGTAATCTGCCGTAATTTCCATGTTCTATGTCCAACGTGAAGAGAATTCAATCCCAGCGTATTTTATGTATACACTGAAAACAACAGTATACCCAGGGCCACTCAAGAACAAAGAAGTGAGTCTATTCCTGCTGCCAGAGTTAGCAGGTGATGTTCAAAATTATTCATTTGCATTCATTGGAGTTCACTGAGGAGAATGACATGGAGGAAAGCGAGATCAGGAAGGTGATATGGTGATACTTTCAGACGTACAGATACTGAGGAGGAGATGGTGTTGTGCACTAAGGTGTGCAGATACTTTGGGGGATTCAGTCCGCTGGGGACACAGGCCATATCCAGGGAAACATGCAGTATAAATTGTCATGATGGTCAGCACACAGACAGTGCATAGAGGGGGCTGTTCCTGTGCTGTACTGTTCACTATTTGTTGGGCAATGAATTGAGGCCCAGTTGGCAAAGGATCTCGACTGGGACACACTTCGTGCAGGGTTGGGGAAACAAACAATCAAAATGCTGAAAGAGGAACTGGGCACGTTATTTAGGAAAATTAACCTGTCAAGCTGTCGGAAGACAGTGGGGAACGGGACGGTAGGAATGTTGTGATTTCTTGGCTACTAATGACATCAAACACTTAGTCCGATCTCCAGGAGAACTCTAATCTATCTGGGCCTACAAGATCAGTTTATGTCATAAGGGCACACCTATGTAAATGCACTTACAATGTATTCCAAGCACACCCAGCTGCCAGAGGATGCACCAGCCAGTAAGGGCACAGACCAGTACAAGACTCCAATACAAGTGTAGATTTGTTTTCAAAACATAACACTGAATACCTATATCTGGACAATCCCAGTTTTGCACTGTAACTGTGATTAAACAAAAACACCATCAGCATTATGTTCTAGTGGGACAAGCCTTTGCAACACCATGCACGGCATGGGAAGCATACACAACTCTAAAAGAGTTGGCACCAGACCGAAGACAGACATCTCTGCAATAGTCGGCACCGTTCTGTAAGGCCATTGATCTTTACAACAGCTGGCCCCGCACTGCAAGGTACACATCTTTACAACAAATGACAACGTACTGTAAGGATAGAGATTTTTACAACAGCGCATCGTACTATAAGAGTATAGACCTTTACTACAACCAGCACCATGTACCAAGAACAGAGACCTCGGCAAGAGCTAGCACTGGACTGTAAGGGCGGAGATCTTTGTAACTGTTGGCAGCATGTTCTGAGGAGACAGTCCTTTACAGCAGCTAGACAGAAAATGCCCTGCACAGCCGCGGATAAAGTGGATGTGCAGAGGATGTTTCTGGTGGTGATGTGTCCAGAACTAAAGGGGACAGCCTCAGAATTGAGGGGCGAACTTTTACAAAGGACGTAAGGAAGATTTTCTCTTTATCCAGAGAGTCGAGAATGTGAGAGACAGGTGTAGAGGCCAAGTCCGTAGGTAAATTTAAGGCACTGTAATATTGTCCCTGATTAGAAGTACTACTCCACGTTCTTTTACCTCCACCTCTGCGCTTTCTAAACTTATGAAAATCTTTTATAGTCATCATCCATTCTAGTCCAGCTCTCAGTCTGGGCTCTGTAATGTACTCGTCGCATTAAAAGGCTCATTTCAACCCATCAAATATCTTAATTGAATTTTGCCTCCGCCTTTCTTCATTTTCTGATCTGGTGCTCTCATTCCTAGCCAACGGGAACATTAGTTTAAACCCTCGACAAGCACTATCTAACCCTCCGGCCAGGGTAATAGTTCCCCGGACAAACAAGCTGGATGAATTCAGCAGGTCGGGCAGTATCCGCTGAAGCGGGCAGTTACCGTTTCGGGCCGAGACCCTTCGTCAGGACTGAAGACGGAAGGGGCAGGTGTCCTATAAAGAAGGTGGGGGGAAGGTTGGAAGGAGAAAGCTAGTAGGTGCCAGGTAAAAAATCTAATCAGAGGAAAGATCAAGTGGTGGGGGAAGGGAAGCAGGGAGGGGATAGGCTGAAGAGGTGAAGAAGGAATCCAAGGGGAAAGCACTATGTGTAGTAGAAAAAGACAGAGTCATGAGGGGTGATAGGCAGCTAGAAGAGGAGGCAGAGTGGAAGTGGGATGGGACAAGGGAGAGGGAGGGAATTAACGGAAGTTGGAGAATTCGATGTCCATAACAAGGGGCTGGAGAATACCCAGACGGTATATGAGGTGTTGCTCCTGCAACCTGAGTTTGGCCCCATCGTGGCAGTAGAGGATGCCATGTATGGAAATATTCGAATGGGAATGTGAAGCAGAGTTGAAGTAGGCGGCAACCAGCAGATCCTGTCTGTTGTGGCGGATGGAGAGGAGGTGCTCGATGAAGCGGTCCCCCAATCTGTGCCGGGTCTCGCCGATGTAGAGGAGACCGCACCGGGAGCACCCAATGTAATAGTTGACCCCAGCAGACTCTCAAGTAAAGTGTTGCCTCACCTGGAAGGACTGTTTGGGGCCCCGAATGCTGGTAAGAGAGAAGGTTTACGGACTGTACTTACGCTTGCAGGGATAATAACCTGCTGAGTTCATCCAGCGTGTTTGTACGTGTTGACTTAACCACAGCATCTGCAGTGTACTTTGTATTTACCATTAGTTTCCCTCCAGTTCAAATGCAATCCGTCCCACTTGTACGGATCACCCATTCCCCGAAAAAAAAAACATTCCAATGGCCCAAGGAGTTGAAACCCTGCAGCCTGCACCATCATCCCTCAGACACTCATTCATACCATTCCGACTTGCGCCAGCTCGATTCAGCAGAAGTAATCCGGAGATAAGTACGTTGGAGATCCTTCTGTTCAGTCACATTCCCAACTCTACATACTCACTGCGTGAGGCTCTTCCTCATTTTGCCTGTGCCATTCATACCAACACACTTCACAAGCTCTGACTGTTCAGCCTTCATCTTGAAAATATCGCTGAGCCACTCCGATACATCGTGGAACCTTGCGTTCCGGAAGCAGCACACAAACCTTGTGTATTTGCTGTCATAGAGTCTCCTTGCTGTCCCCCTCACTATCGAGTCGCCTATCACAACAATATTGCCTGACTTTACCCTTATATACAGCGCCTCAGAGCCAGCTCCATTGCTACGGTTGCTGTTGTGCCCTGATGGGTCATCAACCCCACCCTGTTCTTTCCAAACCGGTATATTTGTTGCTGAAGGTATTAGCCATAGGAAAACCGCCAATAATTTTTAGTCAGATTTTGAACTTAAATAAATTCGTATAGTTTGGTACAGACAAAAGTCATCGATAGTGTCATCTCACTCGGGCTGTTGTCTGAGAATCTGGCTTAAAATCTGCTGTGCTCTGACACCGGAGGTCTCGGACCAATATTCGGAGCCAAAATTTGGATACTAGGAATAAAATGTGACTACACTGCCATTGACCCGACGCGAGCTGGATGGCACGTTCATTGGCAGAGGGATACCGTCCTTTGTGTGCATAGGTGACAGAAGGAGGAAAGAGGCGATGGGTGACGGGGAAATTACCGTGTTCAGTGTCAGTGCCATATCGGTGGCAGTTATGACCTTCTGAGACTGACTCCCTGTTCATGGTCAGAATGGATCCTTTGCTCTTGGCTGTGGAGCAGCAAGAGCCAGTGCCAGATTCCAGGAACAACTCTCACCAGTTCCGGGACCAGGTGAATTTCTCCACTGTGTACTGGTGTACTGATGTACTGGTGTACTGGTGTACTGATGGGACTGGTGTACTGGGAATGCGATTTCACTCACAGTGGGTTGTTCTGCCATTCCACCCCATGTGTCGAAAGGAGCTCTCCCTGGAACGAAAATCATACCTCATTTCTGGTCAATCCTGTAGGAATAGTAAGTTTGTTGTGGAGAGTCCTGTGGGATTATGTTACATTGGAAAGATATGTTTAGATCTCCAACACTGTATGTACAAATTACAACAGCTCGCTGCTTTTCTGGTTCCAGGGTCCGTTTACCCACCGTCACGGGAGCTCGCAGCTTCTGCCTACTCGCAATGCACTGTGAGAAAATTCAGCCATCTTGCAAACACCGTCTGTACAGGGCAAAGGGCTGAGGCTGAATTACATTCTCCTCAAATGGTGATCATTCCGAATTAATATTCTGATAGGATATGAATTAATATTCCAGTATTATTCGCCCTGTGAGAAATTGTTTTTTCTTGGAGGGGAGGGGGGTATGGTTGATGTTTGAAATTTAAAAAGTCATGAAGGGTACAGAGGAGATTTACCAGGATGCTGCCTGGTTTAGAGAATATGGATTATGATCAGAGATTAAGGGACCTAGGGCTTTTCTCTTTGCAGAGATGGAGGATGAGAGGAGACATGATAGAGGTGTCCAAGATATTAAGAGGAATAGACAGAGTGGACAGCCAGCGCCCCTTCCCCAGGGCACCACTGCTCAGTACAAGAGGACATGGCGGTAAGGTAAGGGGTGGCAAGTAAAAGGGGGATATTAGAGGAAGGTCTTTTACTCAGAAAGTGGTTGATGCGTGGAATGCACTGCCTGGGTTAGTGGTGGAGGCAGATACACTAGTGAAGTTTAAGAGACTACTAGACAGGTATATGGAGGAATTTAAGGTGGGGGTTATATGGGAGGCAGGGTTTGAGGGTCAGCACAACATTGTGGGCCGAAGGGCCTGTAATGTGCTGCACTATTCTATGTTCTATGTTCTATAAGATCACAGATAGATGTAAAACGAGAAACTTTCCCCTTTAAATCTGGAGGGTACATGACAATGCACAAGTGAGGCAATGCAGACAAAATGTCTACGTAAGGCCAGCAGATCCATATCAAATGGTGGAATGTGAAGTACAATGGTGGACCTGAGGGATCCCGGAAAGCACATGGACAGATCTCTGAAGGTAAGGGCCCAGTTCGGTGGGAAATTTAGCAGCCGAATTGAGATCTGATTCTGTTGATTAACAGTAGTGAATGCCAGAGAAGGTGGTTCTGCTGGATCTATAGGATCACTTGCCTGCATAAACATGAAGCGTTGTGCGCAGTCCGGCCATTACGCCAAAGGGAAATACAGACACAGTAACATTAACATCAGGAGGATGTGAGGTGCAAGCGGACTTCTTCCTTCAAAGTCAGGCATGAATTCATAAGAATCCAAACTCCATATCCCGATATACCTCGTTTAGCCCTTTATTTGTCAAATATCTGCGAACGGCTGTCTCAAAATACTCAAATCTACGCTCTCATCACCATTTCCAGGGAAAAAGTAGCAAAGATACTGGAGTGAATACGACATCACCCTGAAAACACATATACGGGGCTTAATTACAACATTTATTATAGAATTAGTAATATATGATGTACTGTTGGCTTCACAATCTGCCTACTTTTGATATTGCACCTTATCATCTACCTTTCTCTACAGCGGTTATACTTCATTCTGCATTCCGTTATTGTTTCAACTGCTGCGACAACAGTTACGTCATTGAATAGTATAGAACCGTTGCGAATCTTTTTTCAGTGACTCCCAGCACATGTCCCGAGAACTACTAAAGTTAATGCAATAGCGTATATTAATAATTAGGAGTGAACATTGAGATTGTCGGCCCGTAGTCCTATTTCCGCCTGAATGACTTTTGCAGTATTATTCCAACATAACTACTATCGTCCAGCTGTCAGTGTGTATAATGAATTTGGAGGTGTCAGCTGGAGGTAGCTTGATATAGTTGTGCAAAATGTAGTTTGAATAAAACAAATGCAGCTAATTGTACACGATGATCTAATGTCAGACTTATGGGACAAAAGCAAAAAGTAAAAGTATGATCCCGTCATTTTCACGCTATATCAGAGACGGAGGTACAATATGAAATCCACACTGTTACACTGTAGAGGAGACAGAGAGATACAGAATGAAACTGACACTCTCACACTGTAGAAGAGACAGAGAGATACAGAATAAAACTGACACTCTCACACTGTAGAAGAGACAGAGAGATGCGGGTTGAAACAGACACTCTCACACTGTAGAAGAGACAGAGAGATACAGAATAAAACTGACACTCTCACACTGTAGAAGAGACAGAGAGATGCTGATTGAAACTGACACTCTCACACTGTAGAAGAGACAGAGAGATGCGGGTTGAAACTGACACACTCACACTGTAGAAGAGACAGAGAGATGCTGATTGAAACTGACACTCTCACACTGTAGAAGAGACAGAGAGATGCGGGTTGAAACAGACACTCTCACACTGTAGAAGAGACAGAGAGATGCAGAATAAAACTGACACTCTCACATTGTAAAGGAGACAGAGAGATACAGAATGAAACTGACTCACACTGTAGAAGAGACAGAGAGATGCGGATTGAAACAGACACTCTCACACTGTAGAAGAGACAGAGAGATGCGGATTGAAACTGACACTCTCACACTGTAGAAGAGACAGAGAGATGCAGATTGAAACTGACACTCTCACACTGTAGACGAGACAGAGAGATGCAGAATAAAACTGATACTCTCACACTGTAGAGGGGACAGAGAGATACAGAATGAAATCCGCACTCTCACACTCCAGCAGGAACCAGCAGGAACAGAACGAACCCTACACTGTCCCAGAGACTGACACGTACAGAATGAACACCGCACTCTCAAACTGTAAAAGATACTGACAGATAGGGAATAAACCCCACACTCACACACAATGCAGCAGTCTCACATGGTACAGGAGACCGACAGGCACTGAATGAACCCGACATTCATCTATTGTATCAGAGACTAGGACATACAGCAGCAACATCAGACATCTACTCATCTGCCTCTGGTTGTCTGTCTGCCTACATGTCTATCTATGTGTCTGCCTGACTCTCTAACTCGTTCGCTCTCATATCTGACATTGCACGTGATGCTTCTCTTTCTCTCGTTCGCTTCCAGATATCCTGCATCTACTCTAGACAGAGTACTATTTTTTATTATTACTTAACGTGTCTCCCAATTCCTTTGCAGATTGAAATATTTCTTCTCAAGATCTGTTTGACCTCCAGATGATTTGAGACGTTCATAAAAGTCTACAAATTCAGCACCATACAAAATATTGTAGGAGTTCAGTAAAGATTTTCCAGCACTTGGTTTGTCCTGCATTGAACTTCCAGATTCCGCAGATTTTCCTCGTTTTTGTACATCACCATTAGGGTTATTTGATAATTGCCATCCCGACACTGTTCTGTCTGTTGCATCTCTGTTCCTATTGTGCTACTCTTACTCTCTCACTCTGTGTGTGTGTGTGTGTGTGTTTGTGTGTGTGTGTGTGTGTGTGTGTGTGTGTGTGTGTGTGTGTGTGTGTGTGTGTGTGTGTGTGTGTGTGTGTGTGTGTGTGAGAGAGAGAGAGAGAGAGAGACTGCCTGACAGGAGTTGCAGGACAGTACAAAATGGAAACCGTAGGGACAGAAGCTAAGGGTCTGTCGGTGTCGGTGAACTCCGGTTACAGATGAATAATCAACAAAAAAACGTGAAATCTGTAAATGTGTCGTCTCCTTGACTAAGCTCAGCTTGTCATTGGAGGTCCTACAATATTTACACCTGCTGAGTCACTGCTGAGGTGTGCCCAATAATTTAATGTGTTTGTCTTTAATCGGACAGTGCTTACATCTGGTCCAGTATTTAATTCAATCGGACTGAATTAAGTGTTTGTTCATGTGATTGAAAACAAGAACGTTAGTCAAGGGTACAAACGTGTCTCTGGAGACTGATCCTGTGTATAAATATGGGCGCTGTGTAAGCATCAGCTCAGAGTGTCTGCCGGATCTGTGAATCCAGGAGCAACAGGTGTCACAGCCTCTCACTGAAATGGTGTATCCAGTCATCTGGCGGATACGAGAAGTTTATTACCCTTTGATTTCAGCCTTTGGAATTGCCGGTAAGACATAGTGTCAGCGGCCGTTGGTGGTAATTGAAGTTTAATTCCAATGTTGAGATTGCTTCTGTCGCTAGTTTCCACTGTCAGATGTTGTGTCCTAGGTATCTCGTATTTCCACAATGGAATGGAAACAGGGACTGTGGATTCCGGATTCCGGATATAAAATCAAGCCACTGCGGGAATTTAGCGATTCCGCCAATACCTCTGGTATTCAGCGGACCAGGCAGCGTCCTTCCTGCCATTTATGTTTAATAATATGTTGTCTGGATCGCTGTGCTGTTGGTCATGTCGCAGCTGCACTGGTTTGGCAAATACAACCATATAACCATTTAACAATTACAGCACGGAAACAGGCCATTTCGGCTCTTCTAGTCCCTGCCGAATGCTTACTCTCACCTAGTCCCACCGACCTGCAGTCAGCCCATAACCCTCCATTCCTTTCCTGTACATATACCTATCCATTTATTTTAATGACAACATCGAACCTGCCTCTACCACATCTACTGCAATTTCGTTCCACGCACTCTCTAAGTCGTTCCCCCTCGTGTTACCCCTAAACTTTTGCCCCTCAACTCTCAACTCAAATCCTCTGGATGAATCTCCCCTACCCTCAATGGAAAAAGCCTGTTCCAGTCAGCTCTATCAGTCCCCCTCATAATTTTAAATACCTCTATCAAGTCCCCCCTCAACCTTCTACGCTCCAAAGAATAAAGACCTAACTTGTTCAACCTTTAGTGAATTGATGCAGCCGACGGAGATTATACCATTTGGTTGTCTGCACTTGGATAAGAGCTGTTGTCTCCGTTAGTTGTAATAATCAAACCATCGACTGGTAGTAACATTTTGGCAACGGCGGGGAGTTCGATGTTGTATCATGAAACATGTGGATTTTTAATAAACGTGTGTGCTGTGAGTGAATGTGAAGCAGTTGCTGTACAACGCAATGAAGTCTTTGTTGATGAGATACCCCACGCAAGTCTTATTGAGAAAGTAAGGAGGCATGGGATCCAAGGGAACATTGCTTTGTGGATCCAGAACTGGCTTGCCCACTGAAGATAACGAGTGGTTATTACCAGGTCATATTCTGCATGGAGGTCGTTGACCAGTGGTGTGCCTCAGGGATCTGTTCTGGGATCCCTAATCTTTGTGATTTTATATAAATGACCTGAATAAGGAAGTGGCGGATGGGTTGGTATATATGCTGATAACACAAGTTTGGAGGCGTTGCGGATAGTGTGGAGACCTGTCAGAGGTTACGGCAGAACATTGATAAAATGCAAAACTGGCCTGAGAAGGAGCAAATGCTCCAACCCAGATAAGGTAAGGTAGTTCATTTTGGTAGGTCAAATATGGTGGCAGAATACAGCATTAATTGTAAGACTTTTGGCAGTGTTGTGGATCAGAGGGATCTTGGGGTCCGAGTCCATATGACACTGAGAGCTGCTGAGCAGGTTGACTCTGCGGTTGAGAAGGCAAATAGTGTATTGGTCCATCAGTCGTGGTAATGAGATAAAGAGCGCAGTTTAATGTTGTAGCTATATAGGACACTGGTCAGACCCCACCCGGAGTACTGTGCTCAGTTCTGGTCGCCTCACTGCAGGAAGGACATGGAAACAATAGCAAGTGTGCAGAGGAGATTTACAAGTACGTTGCCTGGATTGGGGATCATGCATTATGAGAAAAGATTGAGTAAACTCGGCCTTTTCTCCTTGTAGCGACGAAGGATGAGAGGTGACCTGATAGACGTGTTTAAGGTGATTACAGGCATTGATTGTGTGGATAGTCAGAGGGTTTTTCCCAGAGCTGAATGGTTGGAAGCAGAGGGCATCGTTGGAAAGGGCTTTGAAGAAGGTACAGATGAAATGTCAGGGGTAAATTGTGTTTTTTTTGTAAAGTAGAAAGTGGTGGTGCGTGGAATGGGCGGCCAGCGGAGTTGGTGGAGGCGGAAACGATAGGCTCATTTAAGAGACTCCTGGATAAGTCCATGGAGCTTAGAAAAATATAGGACTATGGGTAAGCCGAGGTAATGTCGAAGTTAAGGACATGTTCGGCACCGCTTTAAGGCCGAAGTGTCTGTATTGTTCTGCAGGTTTTCTATGTTTCTGTGTTTCCATATTTGTCGATTCATGGTTATGAATACGGTGAAATGTATTCTATTATGTCTACATCTGACACTGTTACATACACGGGACTGCGGCACCGAGCTCACTGCTGGACGGAGAATTCCTCTGGTGCTAGATTCTGTGAGATGCGTCATGTCCGTCTGTGCGGCTGGGTCCGAATGCGCTGTCTCTGTTGGAATCAGTCAGTGTCCGGTGTGAGGTGGCAAATAGGAAAAACACTCGGGAAGTTCTAGAGGCACTACACCCCAGACAGCTCGTATGGAAAGAAGCCAGTTAACACTCGTGCTAGGGTTCTATCTGAGAACAGTTCTGAGAAAAGACTCTTTGTTTTTTTCCGTACATTCTGTTTTGACTGGATGACTATTCCCAGCATTTCCTGATTTTTGTTCCTTCCTTCGGCTGTTCTGTCGCTGACAGGGAGCATCAAGGATACTGAGGATTGTCAGATAGAAAAACATTGCCATCAGCGTCGAATTTATTGATTTCATACACACGAGATGCGGAATGTGCCGACATAAAATGTTCATTTAGTGTTGACTCTGTGGAGGTAGTTTCCCCAGTTCACATTTCGGTCATCAGTAAGAAATCTGGAATCAGATTGTACTAATTTTATTTTACTGATAAACCTCCGTGTCTCCGCCCGCTCTGCATTCTGTCCCGATCCACTCACTGCTAAATGCAACAATAAAATGGAAATATTACACGATCCACTCCAATCGCTTCATTGCCTTCTGCTCAGTATTTTCTAAATTTTCCTCAGGATCTGGTTGGTTTATGCGAGCACTGCGACCTCTGTCTGGCTGACTGTCGCTATCACCGTCGATCGATTTGTGGCTATTTGCTGTGAGAAACTGAACACAAAATATAGCACCGAGAGAACGGCGGTTGTGGTTGTGGCGACAGTGAGGGTGCTGGCCTGTTTGGAGAGTGTCCCCGGGGCTTTATATACGAGCACATAGAAATTATTGACCGTGTTCACTGGTATTGTGTTGCTGCAGCGAGCTACAGAAACTCCCCCTCATGGGCGGCATTTACACTGTTTCACTGCATTTTAACCCCTTGTGTCCAATTCCTTCTGAATTTGCTGTTCAGTGTTCAGACTGTCAGGCTGATTATAGCGGCCAGTCGAGTTTGCAAGGGGCTCCGGGGACAAACGAGTGAGAGATTTACAGGGACCGGGAGATTGAGAGCCGTCGCAAATCAATCGTTTTACTCTTCTCCAATTCTCCGGCATCATTGAATAAAAGACAGCTTCTTTCCCTAATTATTCACTGTACCGGAATGCTAACCCTTAATGATTTCTTTCCAAGCCCCAGGTTCCTCTGAACCGTTATCTCTTTCCAGGAGTATATATCTTTTCTACTTTGTTCCTCTCGGAGTGGATGGAATCACTTTTCCCAAATTGTCCAATTGCAAATGCTCACTCACTCACTTCTGTCTGCATCCGCAAACGCTCTCTCGACCTATTGCAATACTGATTCTGCCACCATGCTCTGTTCCTGCAGCGGACACGAATATAATACACTGGGCCCCACATCCGGATTACTATATCGACAGCGAACAGTTGGGTGCCTAGACCCAATCCACCAGTTTCCGTTCTGGCCACAGATGCCCAAATTGAAAGTGCCCCATTCATTCCCCATTTCTGCCTTTGACCTGCTTCTGATTGTCAGTCCACACAAATTCATTATCCGCAACACCATGTGCTTGTCAGTATCTTTTCTAAATTCCACCCATGCCTAATTCATCGTTTCCCAATTTTCCATCTGATTGTCCTTTCCTGCACCACACTGACTATGCGAACGCTCTTGTTACTGTCCTCCCAAAACCTCACGTGGGTAAATGGAGTCTGGGTCTGTGTAGGATACTGATATGCTATACAATGTATATTGCTAACAGCTATATTTGAAACGTGTATCTCGTGTTTGTGCTCAGGGTGGAACTGAATATCTCTTTTCTCTGTGAATGTGCAAACCATGAGGTGTCAGCATTTCTCTGTTCTCTAACACACCTTGCCAGTGAGAGAGGGGTGGCTGTTCTGTGCCTTGTGCCTCGACAGGAGGAATGTCGGGAGTGGGTAGGAGAAGGAAACTGGACCAGGGAGGAGGATCTAAGTGTCAGACGGTTCTGTGAATTGGCCGTTGCGGACAGTGCCAGAGTCAACCTGTCAGTCTATCTGTTTGACGCTGTCTTTGTCCGTGAAACTGTTCATCTCCCAATATAGAGTACAATTTTTTTTCTTATATAACCAGATTGCTATTTCTCTGCCGGTTGAAAGAATTATTTTCAATGTTCGTTTGAACTCTGGCAGATTTGAGATGCTCATGAAAGTCTATTACATCAGCAACATCAAAGCTGCGAGAGGAACTCAGCAGAGTTTATGCAGCATTCTGTGTGTTTGTGCTGTCCTCGGTTCCAGCATCTGCAGGTTTTCTCATGTTTGTACATGAGCAATCTAGTCATCTGACCGTTGCTATGCCGACCTTGTTCTGTCTATTTTATCTCTGTTCGTATCTGTGTGTGTGTGTGTGTGTGTGTGTGTGTGTGTGTGTGTGTGTGTGTGTGTGTGTGTGTGTGTGTGTGTGTGTGTCTGTGTGTCTGTGTGTTTGTGTGTGTGTGTGTGTGTGTGTGTGTGTGTGTCTGTCTGTCTGTCTGTCTTCGTGCACGTGTATGTGTGTTGGACAATGTGTGTGGCCAGGAGGGATGTGAAACACTGAAGGAGGGTTTAAATTGAGAAATCGCAAAGAAAGACGTTAGGGATCGGACAGTATTGGTGAACGCCTTACAGATGAATATCAAACATCAAAAGCGTGCACTCTGTGAACGTGTCTGCTCGGTGACAATACTCAGCCTTTGGCTTTAGAGCTCCACCACATGAGTGAAAAATGCCCCAGGTAACGCCCGCGAATTTTGATGCGCTTATCTTCAATCAGCCCAATATTTACATCAGAGTCAATGGTGCGGAATTCAAGTGTTCGTTCAAGTGACTGTAATGAAGAAAGCTGGTCAGGGGCATAATCGTATTTCTGCCGATTTCTGTATAAATCAGGGCCGCTTGGAAAGGATCAGCTCAGAGTGTCAGCCGGAGCTGTAGAGTCAGGAGAAACAGCGGTCACACATTCTCACTGAAATGGTGTATCCAGTCATCTGGCGGATAGAGGACGTCTACTATCCTTTTATTTCAGCCTTTGGAATTCCCGGTAATCCGCAGTGTCAGCTGCTGTTGCTGGGAAATGAGGCATAATTCCAATATTGTGATTATTTCTGTCGCTGTTTTCCACTGTCACATGTCCAATCCTAATATTCCAATGTTCAGGAATTGAATGTAAACACAAGGATTGTGGATTGTGGCATCTGGATCTGAAGACCGCTGCAGAAATGTCGCGATTCTCCCAACACCTGTGGAACGCAACGGGTCAGGCAGTGATCTCCCAGCTGCCTGTGTTCAATGATGTGATGATCGGGTCGTGTAGCAGGTGAACTGCATTCGGAAGTATTGTTCCGCATACATTATACCAATTGATTCTTTACGTTTGTATGGGACCAGTTGTCTGAGTTAGGTGTAGCAACTAAATCATCGACTGGTAGTAACACTTCAGCAACTGTGCGCAGTTGCATGTTGTGTCATGAACATCGCGGATCTTTAATGTGTACAATATGACTGAATGTGAAACAATTGATGGACAACACAATGGAGTCATTACTGAGCCATTAACGCCATCGACGTGTTGTTCCACAGCTATCAGTACTGTGAGATGTCTTCCTTTTTGTCTACATCTGACACTGCTACAAACATGGGACTACGACACCGAGCTCAGGCTGGACGTAGAGTTCCTCTCCCCGGCTTCCCTGTGATGCATTCTTTGGGGGGCGCCATGTCTGTCTGTGAGGTTGTGTCAGACTGCGCTGTGTCTGATGGTATGTCAATGTTCTGTTATGAAGTCACTGAAGATGCAAATAGGGGAATAGGAAACTCACCCGGGGAATTCTCGAAGCACGAATGCCCGAAGCAGCTTGTGTGGAAAGAGAAGCTAGTTAACACTCGTGTCAGGGACCTCACTGAGAATAGTTGTGAGGAAAGAATCGTCAACTGTATTTCCACATTTTCCTTTTTGCCGAGAGGAGTGTCTCTTCCGTCGGCACTCCTGTCGTCGACAAGAGGGTCATGGAAGTCGCTGTTTGTCTAATGGAAAACTCCCGCCATTAGAGCCCGGATTTATTCATTTCATCCACAGAGAAGCGAAAGGCGCCGGTATAATCTGTTCCATTCAGTATTTACTCTGAGGAGGTAGTTACCCAGTTTCAGATTTCCCCTGCCACTTCACATTTCGATCATCAGTAGGAATCTGTATTCAGATCATATTGATCTGATTTTATTGCATAAACTCCTCTCTGTCTCCGTCAGCTCTGCGACCTCACTCCACCCTCCCACCGGTAAAGGCAACAATACAGTGAAAACATGAAAGGATGCATTGCTCTTTGTTCAGTATATTCCCGACATGCTGTTCCCTGTCTCTCTTCCAGCGAACTTGGTGGCGATTGCGATCCTGTCCCGGGGAAAGTGCGGTCTCTCCAAATGCGTCACTCGCTACATGGTGGGAATGGCAGCGGCCGATCTCCTGGTCGTTATCTCGGATCCGCTGCTGACGAGGACATCTGGGATTTATTTTCCCCGATCATTCCTGCGCATCACTCCTGTGTGCAGACTCAGGATGTGGTTGGTTTTTGCGAGCACTGCGACCTCTGTCTGGCTGACTGTCGCTTTCACCGTCGATCGATTTGTGGCTATTTGCTGTGAGAAGCTGAAAACAAAATATTGCACCGAGACAACGGCGGCTGTGGTTATCGGGACAGTGAGTGTGCTGGCCTGTTTGGAGTGTGTCCCCTGGAGCTTTATATAAGAGCCTTTGGTAATAATTGATGGCGTTCCCTGGTACTGTGTTCGTACTGCGAACTACAAAAACTCTCCCTCATGGGCGGCATTTGCGATATTTCACCGTGTGTTAACCACTTGTGTCCCATTCTTTCTGATTTTGCTGTTCAATATTCTGACTGTCAGGCGGATTCTAGCGGCCAGTCGAGCCCGCAGGGGGCTCCGGGGACAAATGAGTGGAGAGGATGACAAGGACCGGGAGATGGAGAACCGGCACAAATCCATCGTTTTGCTCTTCAGCATAACCGGTAGTTTCCTTTTGTTGTGGGTAACACAGCTGGTATTTTATATCTATACGTACATTTCAACGAGCTTTGTTTATTCTGTCACGGATCCCCGTTTCATCACAGATAAGACAGCGGGAATGCTGCAGGTTCTCAGTTCCTGCACCAACACGTGTATTTACGCCCTGACTCAGAGCAAATTCCGAGAGGAAATGAAGAATGCAGTCAAATACCCAATAAGTCGAATTTTGAAAGTCATTAAACATTAGACACAAATGGTGTGCGTTATGTGGTTTCAGCTGCTCTCGTGCTCCCTATTCTGCACCCCAACCCCGCACTTGTGGGTTAATGTAAGCAATGTGATTAACAGTGTAACAAAACAAACGCAAGAAAATCTGCAGATGCTCCAAATACAAAATAATACCCAGAGTCCTGATGAAGCGTCCCGAACCGAGACGCCGACAGTCTTCTCTTTTCATCAGCTGCTGCGTCA